>NC_091156.1:27866338-27953838 GCF_040958095.1 Procambarus clarkii | reverse complement strand
CATTTTATATGTTTTCCCCAGACCATAATCTGAAGTTTTCTTTCAGCATTTTATATTAAATGTTACAGTACCTGTGTTTATAGTACTTTATAAGTTTATTATAAGCTAATTACAGCAGTTGCTATAACATTGCAGAATAATTTTAAATTCTTTCCACAGTGCTTTTTTTTATATACACATTTACAGGAAGTTAATTTGTTTTAAACTCTTGATGCCTTATTGCTACATGTTCTGCATTACATGTTAATTCCTTTGTGTATATTTTTATCCATTTTATCCATTATTAAGTATCATATTGTACACTACATGTGAGAACTGTGACCCCTAGTGCCTTGCAAGTGTCTGTATGTGCATGTGTGTGTGTGTGTGTGCAGGGTAGAGTGCAGTTTTAATGATATTTCACCCAACAACACATGAAATGAGCCGCAGCACAGGTGCAGATCCCCACCCAGGGCCCTCCAGTGAGGATCACCACCCGGGGCCCACCAGTGAGGATCCCCACCCGGGGCCCTCCAGTGAGGATCCCCACCCGGGGCCCACCAGTGAGGATCCCCACCCAGGGCCCTCCAGTGAGGATCCCCACCCAAGGCCCACCAGTGAGGATCCCCACCCAGGGCCCTCCAGTGAGGATCCCCACCCGGGGCCCACCAGTGAGGATCCCCACCCGGGGCCCACCAGTGAGGATCCCCACCCAGGGCCCTCCAGTGAGGATCCCCACCCGGGGCCCACCAGTGAGGATCCCCACCCGGGGCCCACCAGTGAGGATCCCCACCCAGGGCCCTCCAGTGAGGATCCCCACCCGGGGCCCACCAGTGAGGATCCCCACCCGGGGCCCACCAGTGAGGATCCCCACCCAGGGCCCTCCAGTGAGGATCCCCACCCGGGGCCCACCAGTGAGGATCCCCACCCGGGGCCCACCAGTGAGGATCCCCACCCAGGGCCCTCCAGTGAGGATCCCCACCCGGGGCCCACCAGTGAGGATCCCCACCCGGGGCCCACCAGTGAGGATCCCCACCCAGGGCCCTCCAGTGAGGATCCCCACCCAAGGCCCACCAGTGAGGATCCCCACCCAGGGCCCTCCAGTGAGGATCACCACCCGGGGCCCTCCAGTGAGGATCCCCACCCGGGGCCCTCCAGTGAGGATCCCAACCCGGGGCCCTCCAGTGAGGATCCCCACCCGGGGCCCTCCAGTGAGGATCCCCACCCGGGGCCCTCCAGTGAGGATCCCCACCCTGGGCCCTCCAGTGAGGATCCCCACCCGGGGCCCACCAGTGAGGATCCCCACCCAGGGCCTTCCAGTGAGGATCCCAACCCGGGGGCCCACCAGTGAGGATCCCCACCCAGGGCCCTCCAGTGAGGATCCCCACCTGGGGCCCTCCAGTGAGGATCCCAACCCGGGGCCCTCCAGTGAGGATCCCCACCCGGGGCCCTCCAGTGAGGATCCCCACCCGGGGCCCTCCAGTGAGGATCCCCACCCTTGGCCCTCCAGTGAGGATCCCCACCCTTGGCCCTCCAGTGAGGATCCCCACCCGGGGCCCACCAGTGAGGATCCCCACCCAGGGCCCTCCAGTGAGGATCCCCACCCTTGGCCCTCCAGTGAGGATCCCCACCCTTGGCCCTCCAGTGAGGATCCCCACCCGGGGCCCACCAGTGAGGATACCCACCCAGGGCCCTCCAGTGAGGATCCCCACCCGGGGCCCTCCAGTGAGGATCCCCACCCGGGGCCCACCAGTGAGGATCCCCACCCAGGGCCTTCCAGTGAGGATCCCCACCCGGGGCCCTCCAGTGAGGATCCCCACCCGGGGCCCACCAGTGAGGATCCCCACCCAGGGCCTTCCAGTGAGGATCCCCACCCAGGGCCTTCCAGTGAGGATCCCCACCCAGGGCCTTCCAGTGAGGATCCCAACCCGGGGCCATCCAACAGTAATGGTACAGGTCACTCTACAACAGAGGATGATGTTAACTTCCAACTAGTCCAAGGCAGAAACAGCATGAAACGGGACAGGTTACAGCGACAGGGTGAGCAGCAACAGCAACATCATCAACAACAACAACAACAACAACAACGACAAGACGAAGACAGTGAGTGGCACACCCTAATCTTTCCTGCGATGGAATTGACAGCAGCAGAGAAGTACAGATGGATTATTAAGGCCGCCCACGCCCACAAAGCAGAGTATCGCATAGAGAGCAGGTGTGTAGGCGGCAATGTCAGCGCACGAGTGCAGGGTTACAGTCCCCTGAAGTACTTCACAGAGACCAGTCTTAAGTATCAAGGTAAAGATGTTAAATTGTTGGAAGCAAACCCACAGACAAGACAGACAACTAGGAGAGTACATGTAGGTGAGTACAACTTGGTGAACACTGCTAGATGAATACAAGTAGGTGAGTACAACTTCATGAGATCAACTAGGGGAGTGCATGTAGGTGAGTATACAACTTGGTGAGCACTGTTAGGTGAATACAAGTAGCTCAGTACAACTTGGTGAGCACTGTTAGGTGAATACAAGTAAGTGAGTAACCTGCTCACTCATAACACGACAGCAACTAGCGTATAGTGTCGGGTGTATAGTTGCGTGGTGTAGCACATGTGTACTCTGTGTGTGCGTGTGTGCCTGTGCCTGGGTATACATGTAAGGTGTAAACAGGGGAGAGGGCCGCAACGGTCGTCGCGGTGACCGTGTCTGAACACTCACGAGAGCTTTCAGATTATGAAACGAAATGTTGTAAATATAAAAAAAACGTGGTAAATATGCAGCAAGGAAATAAGACATGTCAATGCATTAATATAATTAAAAAATTGATGGAAATATTTCTGAATTCAGATGCTATAATGTTGAGGTATGGTTTGAGACTTCGAACACAGCCAGGCCCCTGTAATCTGCCTTTAGGCCTTGTGTTGTGAACACGTGGTCGCTGTTCCTACACGCCCCTACATGCCACTACACGCCCCTACACGGCACTACACGCCCCTATATGCCACTATACGCCCCTACATGCCTCTACACGCCCCTACATGCCTCTACACGCCCCTACATGCCACTACACGCCCCTACACGCCACTACACGCCCCTACACGGCACTACACGCCCCTATATGCCACTATACGCCCCTACATGCCTCTACACGCCCCTACATGCCACTACACGCCCCTACACATCCCTACACGCCCCTACACGCGCCTACACATCCCTACATGCCACAACACCAAGCCAACACACGCTCCTACAAAAACCCTACACACCCCTTCAGGCCACAACACACCGCCAACAAGCGCGCCTACACAACACTACACGCGCCTACACGCCACAACACCACGCCAACACACGCCCCTACACTCCACTACACAACCGTGCACGCCACTACACGCCCTTACATGCCACTATACGCCCATACAAGCCACTATACGCCCCTATACGCCACTACACAACCCTGTACGCCACTACACAACCCAGCACGCCACTACACGCCCTTACACGCCACTACACAACCCTGCACGCCACTACACAACCCTGTACGCCACTACACAACCCTGCACGCCACTACACGCCCATACAAGCCACTATACGCCCCTGTACGCCACTACACAACCCTGCACGCCACTACACGCCCATACAAGCCACTATACGCCCCTGTACGCCACTACACAACCCTGCACGCCACTACACAACCCTGCACGCCACTACACAACGCTATACGCCACTACACAACCCTGCACGCCACTACACAACCCTATACTCCACTACACATCCCTGCACGCCACTACATAACCCTGTACGCCACTACACAACCCTGCACGCCACTACACAACCCTGTACGCCACTACACAACCCTGCACGCCACTACACAACCCTATACGCCACTACACAACCCTGTACGCCACTACACAACCCTGCACGCCACTACACAACCCTATACGCCACTACACAACCCTATACGCCACTACACAACCCTGCACGCCACTACACAACCCTGTACGCCACTACACAACCCTATACGCCACTACACAACCCTGCACGCCACTACACAACCCTATACGCCACTACACAACCCTATACGCCACTACACAACCCTGTACGCCACTACACAACCCTGTACGCCACTACACAACCCTGCACGCCACTACACAACCCTGTATGCCGCTACACAACCCTATACGCCACTACACAACCCTGCACGCCACTACACAACCCTATACGCCACAACACAACCCTGTACGCCACTACACAACCCTGCACGCCACTACACAACCCTATACGCCACTACACAACCCTATACGCCACTACACAACCCTGCACGCCACTACACAACCCTATACGCCACTACACAACCCTGCACGCCACTACACAACCCTATACGCCACTACACAACCCTGCACGCCACTACACAACCCTATACGCCACTACACAACCCTGCACGCCACTACACAACCCTATACGCCACTACACAACCCTGCACGCCACTACACAACCCTATACTCCACTACACATCCCTGCACGCCACTACATAACCCTGTACGCCACTACACAACCCTGCACGCCACTACACAACCCTGTACGCCACTACACAACCCTGCACGCCACTACACAACCCTATACGCCACTACACAACCCTGTACGCCACTACACAACCCTGCACGCCACTACACAACCCTATACGCCACTACACAACCCTATACGCCACTACACAACCCTGCACGCCACTACACAACCCTGTACGCCACTACACAACCCTATACGCCACTACACAACCCTGCACGCCACTACACAACCCTATACGTCACTACACAACCCTATACGCCACTACACAACCCTGTACGCCACTACACAACCCTGTACGCCACTACACAACCCTGCACGCCACTACACAACCCTGTATGCCGCTACACAACCTTATACGCCACTACACAACCCTGCACGCCACTACACAACCCTATACGCCACAACACAACCCTGTACGCCACTACACAACCCTGCACGCCACTACACAACCCTATACGCCACTACACAACCCTATACGCCACTACACAACCCTGCACGCCACTACACAACCCTATACGCCACTACACAACCCTGCACGCCACTACACAACCCTATACGCCACTACACAACACTATACGCCACTACACAACCCTATACGCCACTTCACAACCCTGCACGCCACTACACAACCCTATACGCCACTACACAACCCTATACGCCACTACACAACCCTATACGCCACTACACAACCCTGCACGCCACTACACAACCCTATACGCCACTACACAACCCTGTACGCCACTACACAACCCTGCACGCCACTACACAACCCTGCACGCCACTACACAAACCTATACGCCACTACACAACCCTGCACGCCACTACACAACCCTATACGCCACTACACAACCCTGCACGCCACTACACAACCCTATACGCCACTTAACAACCCTATACGCCACTACACAACCCTATACGCCACTACACAACCCTGCACGCCACTACACAACCCTGCACGCCACTACACAACCCTGCACGCCACTACACGCCCCTACACGCCACTACACAACCCTGCACGCCACTACACAACCCTGCACGCCACTACACGCCCCTACACGCCATTACACAACCCTGCACGCCACTACACAACCCTGCACGCCACTACACAACCCTGCACGCCACTACACAACCCTGTACGCCACTACACAACCCTGCACGCCACTACACAACCCTGTACGCCACTACACAACCCTGCACGCCACTACACAACCCTGCACGCCACTACACAACCCTGCACGCCTCTACACAACCCTGCACGCCACTACTCAACCCTATACGCCACTACACAACCCTATACGCCACTACACAACCCTGTACGCCACCACACAACCCTGCACGCCACTACACAACCCTATACGCCACTACACAACCCTGCACGACACTACACAACCCTATACGCCACTACACAACCCTGCACGCCACTACACAACCCTATACGCCACTACACAACCCTGCACGCCACTACACAACCCTATACACCACTACACAACCCTGCACGCCACTACACAATCCTGCACGGCACTACACAACCCTGCACGCCACTACACGCCCCTACACGCCACTACACGCCACTACACAACCCTGCACGCAACTACACAACCCTGCACTCCACTACACAACCCTGCACGCCACTACACAACCCTGCACGCCACTACACAACCCTGTACGCCACTACACAACCCTGCACGCCACTACACAACCCTATACGCCAATACACAACCCTGCACGCCACTACACAACCCTGCACGCCACTACACAAGCCTGCACGCCACTATACAACCCTATACGCCACTACACAACCCTGCACGCCACTACACAACCCTATACGCCACTACACAACCCTGCACGCCACTACACAACCCTGTACGCCACTACACAACCCTGCACGCCACTACACAACCCTGCACGCCACTACACAACCCTGCACGCCACTACACAACCCTGCACGCCACTACACAACCCTGCACGCCACTACACAACCCTGCACGCCACTACACAACCCTGCACGCCACTACTCAACCCTATACGCCACTACACAACCCTGCACGCCACTACACAACCCTATACGCCACTACACAACCCTGCACGCCACTACACAACCCTGCACGCCACTACACAACCCTGCACGCCACTACACAACCCTGCACGCCACTACACAACCCTGTACGCCACTACACAACCCTGTACGCCACTACACAACCCTATACGCCACTACACAACCCTGCACGCCACTACACAACCCTATACGCCACTACACAACCCTATACGCCACTACACAACCCTATACGCCACTACACAACCCTGTACGCCACTACACAACCCTGCACGCCACTACACAACCCTATACGCCACTACACAACCCTGCACGACACTACACAACCCTATACGCCACTACACAACCCTGCACGCCACTACACAACCCTATACGCCACTACACAACCCTGCACGCCACTACACAACCCTATACGCCACTACACAACCCCTTCACGCCACTACACAACCCTGCACGCCACTACACAACCCTGCACGCCACTACACGCCCCTACACGCCACTACACAACCCTGCACGCCACTGCACAACCCTGCACGCCACTACACAACCCTGCACTCCACTACACAACCCTGCACGCCACTACACAACCCTGCACGCCACTACACAACCCTGTACGCCACTACACAACCCTGCACGCCACTACACAACCCTATACGCCACTACACAACCCTGCACGCCACTACACAACCCTGCACGCCACTACACAACCCTGCACGCCACTACACAACCCTATACGCCACTACACAACCCTGCACGCCACTACACAACCCTTTACGCCACTACACAACCCTGCACGCCACTACACAACCCTGTACGCCACTACACAACCCTGCACGCCACTACACAACCCTGCACGCCACTACACAACCCTGCACGCCACTACACAACCCTGCACGCCACTACACAACCCTGCACGCCACTACACAACCCTATACGCCACTACACAACCCTGCACGCCACTACACAACCCTGCCCGCCACTACACAACCCTGCACGCCACTACACAACCCTGCACGCCACTACACAACCCTGCACGCCACTACACAACCCTGTACGCCACTACACAACCCTGTACGCCACTACACAACCCTATACGCCACTACACAACCCTTCACGCCACTACACAACCCTATACGCCACTACACAACCCTGTACGCCACTACACAACCCTGCACGCCACTACACAACCCTATACGCCACTACACAACCCTATACGCCACTACACAACCCTGCACGCCACTACACAACCCTGTACGCCACTACACAACCCTATACGCCACTACACAACCCTGCACGCCACTACATGCACAACCCTATACGCCACTACACAACCCTATACGCCACTACACAACCCTGTACGCCACTACACAACACTGTACGCCACTACACAACCCTGCACGCCACTACACAACCCTATACGCCACTACACAACCCTGCACGCCACTACACAACCCTATACGCCACTACACAACCCTGTACGCCACTACACAACCCTGCACGCCACTACACAACCCTATACGCCACTACACAACCCTTTACGCCACTACACAACCCTGCACGCCACTACACAACCCTATACGCCACTACACAACCCTGCACGCCACTACACAACCCTGCACGCCACTACACAACCCTGCACGCCACTACACAACCCTATACGCCACTACACAACCCTATACGCCACTACACAACCCTGTACGCCACTACACAACCCTGTACGCCACTACACAACCCTATACGCCACTACACAACCCTGTACGCCACTACACAACCCTGCACGCCACTACACAACCCTGCACGCCACTACACAACCCTGCACGCCACTACACAACCCTGCACGCCACTACACGCCCCTACACGCCACTACACGCCACTACACAACCCTGCACGCCACTACACAACCCTGCACTCCACTACACAACCCTGCACGCCACTACACAACCCTGCACGCTACTACACAACCCTGTACGCCACTACACAACCCTGCACGCCACTACACAACCCTATACGCCACTACACAACCCTGCACGCCACTACACAACCCTGCACGCCACTACACAACCCTGCACGCCACTATACAACCCTGCAAGTCACTACACAACCCTGCACGCCACTACACAACCCTATACGCCACTACACAACCCTGTACGCCACTACACAACCCTATACGCCACTACACAACCCTGCACGCCACTACACAACCCTGTACGCCACTACACAACCCTATACGCCACTACACAACCCTGTACGCCACTACACAACCCTGCAAGCCACTGACGTCCCTACACACCCCTACATATCCCTACACGCCCCTACATATCCCTACATGTCCCTGCACGCCCCTACACATCCCTACACGCCGCAACACCACGCCAACACACACCCATAAACAACCCTACACGCCACTAACTCCCCTACACGCCCCTACACGCCCCTACATATCCCTACACGCCCCTACACATCCCTACACGCCCCTACACATCCCTACACGTCACAACACCACGCCAACACACACCCCTACACGCCCTTACACAACACTACTTCCCACTACACGCCCCTACACGCCACACCACCACGCTAACACACGCCACTACACAACCCTGCATGCCCCATACGCGCCAACACACGCCCCTATACGCCACTATACAACGCCAACACACGCCCCTACACAACCCTACACGCCACTACAAAACACTACACGCCCCATACACGCCACTACACAACCCTGCATATTACACGTCACTACACAACCCTGCACGCCCTAACCCGCCCCTACACGCCACAACACACGCCTCTACGCGCTACTACACGCCCCACACAACCCTACACACCACAACACGCCACTGCGCGCCCATTACACGCCCCTCCACAACCCTACACGCCCCTACACAACCCTACACGCCCCTACACAACCCTACACGCCAACCCTATACACCAACACCACCACCAGGCTACTACACCACACCACTATACCAGGCAACTACACCACGCTACTACACCAGGCAACTACAACAGTACACCTCAGAACTACACCAGGCTACTACACCATGCCAGTACACCACGCCACTACACCAGGCTACTACACCAGGCTACTACACCAGGCTACTACACCATGCTACTACATCAGGCTACTACAACACGCCACTACACCACGCCACTACACCATGCTACTACACGACGCCACTACACCAGGCAATACATTATGTCACTACTCCATGCCACTACACCAGGCTACTACACCCCCACTACTACACCATGCCACTACACCACGCCACTACACCTGGCTAGTACACCACACCACGCCACTACACCATGCTACTACACCAGGCTACTACACAAGGCTACTACACAACACCACTACACCAGGCTACCACACCACCAGACCATGCCACTACACCAAGCCACTATACACCCATAGCATGGTATAGTACCACTACACCATGCCACTACACCACAGCCACTACACCAGACTACTACACCAGGCTACTACTCCAAGCCACTACACCAGGCTACTACACCACGCCTCTACACCACTCCACTACACCACACCACTACACCACACAACTACACCAGGCTACTACACCACGCAAGTACACCTGGCTATTATACCACACCACCATACCATGCCACAACACCACGCCACTATACCACGATACTAAATCACGCCACTACACACCACTACACCATACCACTACACCAGGCTACTACACCAAGGCAGTACACCACACCACTACACCACGCCACTACACCAGGCTACTATACCACTCAACTACACCAGGCTACTAAACCACAGTTCTACACCATGCTACTAGACCCTGCTACTACAACAGGTTATACATTATGCCACTACATCATGCCACAACACCAGGCAACTACACCACGTCACTACACCATGACACTACACCACGCCACTACACCATGCTACTACACCAGGCTACTGCACCACGCTACTACACCTGGCTACTACACCACGCAACGCCACTAAACAGGCTACTATACCAGGCTACTACACCAAGCCACTACACCAGGCAATTACACCAGGCTTCTACACAATGCCACTACACCAGGCAACAACACCACACCACTACACCAGGCTACCACACCACCATAACATGCTACTACACCACACCACTATACAACGCCACTTCACAAGGCCACTACAACAGGCTACTACACCATGCCACTACACCACGCCACTACACCATGCTACTACACCAGACTACTACTCCAGGCTACTACAATACGCCATTACACCAGGATACTACATAACGCCATTACACCATGCCACTACACCAGGCTACTACACCATGCCATTACACCATGCCAATACACCAAGCTACTACACCAGGCTACTACACCACACCACCGTACCACACCATGCCTGGTGTAGTACCATAGTGTAGTGGCATGGTGCTGTGGAGTGGTGGATTGGCATGGTATAGTAGCGTGGTGTAGTGTAGTGGCGTGTTGTAGTGGCATGGTGCTGTGGAGTGGTGGATTGGCATGGTATAGTAGCGTGGTGTAGTGTAGTGGCGTGGTGTAGTAGCCTGGTGTAGTAGCCTGGTGTGGTACCGTGGTGTAGTAGCCTGGTTTTGTGTGTCTTGACATTTCCATACGCATATCCAGGTTTATATTGTTTATATTGGGGAATATATATATATATATATATATATATATATATATATATATATATATATATATATATATATATATATATATATATATATATATATATATATGTCGTACCTAGTAGCCAGAACGTCGTTCTCGGCCTACTATACAAGGCCCGATTTGCCTAATAAGCCAAGTTTTCCTGAATTAATATATTTTTTTTATTTTTTTTCTTATAAAATGATAAAGCTACCTATTTCATTATGTATGAGGTCAATTTTTTTTTATTGGAGTTAAAATTAACGTAGATATATGACCGAACCTAACCAACCCTACCTAACCTAACCTAACCTATCTTTATAGGTTAGGTTAGGATAGGTAGCCGAAAAAGTTAGGTTAGGTTAGGTTAGGATAGGTAGCCGAAAAAGTTAGGTTATTTTAGGTAGGTTAGGTAGTCGAAAAACAATTAATTCATGAAAACTTGGCTTATTAAGCAAATTGGGCCTTGCATAGTAGGCTGAGAAGTGCGTTCTGGCTACTAGGTACGACATATATATATATATATATATATATATATATATATATATATATATATATATATATATATATATATATATATATATATATATATATATATATATATATATGTATATATATAAAGTTTGTGAGGGTACCACCTCTGGTGCCAATGTGGGGACCCATAGCCTCGGAGAAGAAAATAAAAAGTATTCAGAGGAGACCTTGTGGTTTCTCACTGAACACTAATATTATCTTCTCCTACCACCCCCATTCTTTTGTATGTACACATATATATTTACTTTATTTGAACTTTGTTACAAAAAAGGAGTTACATATGGGTTACAAAGATGGTTATCATAGGTTGTCGAGTTCCTCCAGCTCCTCAGATGGCGGGCAGGAACCCTGGATGCAGTGCGCATTTCCCCTCTGTATCGCCACACTGAGACGCTGGAAAAGAAAGCTTGCAGCTCTTGGGTCCCTTGTTGTTTCAATGAGCCTAGAACCCAGTTCCTTCAAAAAACTATATATATACATATATATATATATATATATATATATATATATATATATATATATATATATATATATATATCTTTGTGTTTAGATAGGAGCTGCCTCGTATGGGCCAATAAGCCTTCTGCAGCCTTTATGTTTCACCTCACATTTATCCCTTATGTCTCCCCCCATGTTTTCACCTATATATATATATATATATATATATATATATATATATATATATATATATATATATATATATATATATATATATATATATATATATATATATATATATATATATATATTTCATTTTGTTTGTCTGTTTCATTTTTCCTCCGTGGTCTGACATTGTCATATATATATATATATATATATATATATATATATATATATATATATATATATATTTTATTAAATATGACCGAAAAAGTAAGATTAATAATTCTAACACGAATTTTCTCAATCTTTCGTACATTATGCTTCACTGTTGGAGGTAAATCAAAAATCACTTCTCCAAAATTCATTTTTATTTCTAGTCTGACGCGACACGGGCGCGTTTCGTAAAACTTATTACATTTTCAAAGACTTCACAAATACACAACTGATTAGAACTTGCGTTTCCCTGATTTTATATCTACATTTGAGTGAGGTGGGAAGGGTGATGTGGCATTACATTTGAGTAAGGTGGGAAGGATGATGTGGCATTAGAGGATATTAATAGGGTATTAAAAGTATCAACACAAGACAGAACACGAAACAATGGATATTGAATAGAAGTGTTTGTAGAAAGCCTATTGGTCCATGTTTCTTGATGCTTCTATATTGGAGCGGAGTCTTGAGGTGGGTAGAATATAGTTGTGCAATAATTGGCTGTTGATTGCTGGTGTTGACTTCTTGATGTGTAGTGCCTCGCAAACGTCGAGCCGCCTGCTATCGCTGTATCTATCGATGATTTCTGTGTTGTTTACTAGGATTTCTCTGGCGATGGTTTGGTTATGGGAAGAGATTATATGTTCCTTAATGGAGCCCTGTTGTTTATGCATCGTTAAACGCCTAGAAAGAGATGTTGTTGTCTTGCCTATATACTGGGTTTTTTGGAGCTTACAGTCCCCAAGTGGGCATTTGAAGGCATAGACGACGTTAGTCTCTTTTAAAGCGTTCTGTTTCGTGTCTGGAGAGTTTCTCATGAGTAGGCTGGCCGTTTTTCTGGTTTTATAGTAAATCGTCAGTTGTATCCTCTGATTTTTGTCTGTAGGGATAACGTTTCTATTAACAATATCTTTCAGGACCCTTTCCTCTGTTTTATGAGCTGTGGAAAAGAAGTTCCTGTAAAATAGTCTAATAGGGGGTATAGGTGTTGTGTTAGTTGTCTCTTCGGAGGTTGCATGGCTTTTCACTTTCCTTCTTATGATGTCTTCGATGAAACCATTGGAGAAGCCGTTATTGACTAGAACCTGCCTTACCCTACAGAGTTCTTCGTCGACTTGCTTCCATTCTGAGCTGTGGCTGAGAGCACGGTCGACGTATGCGTTAACAACACTCCTCTTGTACCTGTCAGGGCAGTCGCTGTTGGCATTTAGGCACATTCCTATGTTTGTTTCCTTTGTGTAGACTGCAGTGTGGAAACCTCCGCCCTTTTCCATGACTGTTACATCTAGAAAAGGCAGCTTCCCATCCTTTTCCGTCTCGTAAGTGAAACGCAGCACGGAACTCTGCTCAAATGCCTCCTTCAGCTCCTGCAGATGTCTGACATCAGGTACCTGTGTAAAAATGTCGTCAACATACCTGCAGTATATGGCCGGTTTCAAGTTCATGTCGACTAAGACTTTTTGCTCGATGGTACCCATGTAGAAGTTTGCAAACAGGACACCTAGGGGAGAACCCATAGCGACCCCATCTACTTGCTTATACATGTGCCCATCCGGGCTCAAGAAGGGTGCCTCTTTAGTACAAGCTTGGAGTAGTTTCCTCAGAATACTTTCTGGCATGTCAAGAGGAGTACAGGCTGGATCACGATACACTCTGTCGGCTATCATTCCGATTGTCTCGTCCACAGGTACGTTGGTAAACAGCGATTCTACGTCCAACGAGGCTCTTATCCCTGTGGCCCGTGCGCCCCGCAGTAAGTCCACAAATTCCTTTGGAGACTTCAGGCTGAAGGCGCAAGGAACATAAGGAGTCAGCAGGCCGTTGAGTCGCTTCGCCAATCTGTACGTGGGTGTGGGTATCTGGCTAATGATTGGCCGAAGTGGGTTTCCAGGCTTGTGCGTCTTGACATTTCCATACGCATATCCAGGTTTATATTCCCCAATGATCTTTGGCAGGTGGAGTCCGGATTTCTTGGCGTTCACAGTTTCGATCAGTTTGTTGACCTTTGCTTTTAATTCGGCTGTAGTGTCCTTCGTTACCCTTTGGAACTTAGTTTGGTCAGAGAGTATGATGTTCATTTTCGCCAGATATTCGTCTTTTTTAAGAATGACATATATTGGCGACTTGTCACCTCTCCTGACAACTATCTCCTTGTTCTCACGAAGGCTTTTAGCTGCCGCTCTAAGCTCGGGGGACAGTATGGTGCTTCTGTAGTTGCCTCGATTCTTTCCTCCTTCTGCAATAAGTTCTGCTTGTAAGGTATCTTTGGTAGTGACCTTCTTTTGTGTCTCGAGGTCGAATATGTCGTCCAACAGAATTTCCAACTCCACTTTCCGGGCCATTTCACTCGGTCTGGACATAACATGACAGTTTATGCCCAGATTTAGGAGAGTGACTTGGTCCTCAGTGAGGTTAATTCCTGCAAGGTTCAGGAAGCCATCTCTTGGTCGTGGAATTGCCATAGGTCCTCCATATAATGTTGTTAGTTTCTTGATAATCCTTGTTTCAGTGCTGAGGTGATGTTGGTCTGTGAGGATGTCGAGGTGTTGTTCAATGCGGGTACGGATACTATGGTCGATGTTGCTATTTCTCCACTCGTTTGTAGCATGAAGTAGTTGCGTTTTTTTGTCTTTGGAGAAATAGCAACATCGACCATAGTATCCGTACCCGCATTGAACAACACCTCGACATCCTCACAGACCAACATCACCTCAGCACTGAAACAAGGATTATCAAGAAACTAACAACATTATATGGAGGACCTATGGCAATTCCACGACCAAGAGATGGCTTCCTGAACCTTGCAGGAATTAACCTCACTGAGGACCAAGTCACTCTCCTAAATCTGGGCATAAACTGTCATGTTATGTCCAGACCGAGTGAAATGGCCCGGAAAGTGGAGTTGGAAATTCTGTTGGACGACATATTCGACCTCGAGACACAAAAGAAGGTCACTACCAAAGATACCTTACAAGCAGAACTTATTGCAGAAGGAGGAAAGAATCGAGGCAACTACAGAAGCACCATACTGTCCCCCGAGCTTAGAGCGGCAGCTAAAAGCCTTCGTGAGAACAAGGAGATAGTTGTCAGGAGAGGTGACAAGTCGCCAATATATGTCATTCTTAAAAAAGACGAATATCTGGCGAAAATGAACATCAAACTCTCTGACCAAACTAAGTTCCAAAGGGTAACGAAGGACACTACAGCCGAATTAAAAGCAAAGGTCAACAAACTGATCGAAACTGTGAACGCCAAGAAATCCGGACTCCACCTGCCAAAGATCATTGGGGAATATAAACCTGGATATGCGTATGGAAATGTCAAGACGCACAAGCCTGGAAACCCACTTCGGCCAATCATTAGCCAGATACCCACACCCACGTACAGATTGGCGAAGCGACTCAACGGCCTGCTGACTCCTTATGTTCCTTGCGCCTTCAGCCTGAAGTCTCCAAAGGAATTTGTGGACTTACTGCGGGGCGCACGGGCCACAGGGATAAGAGCCTCGTTGGACGTAGAATCGCTGTTTACCAACGTACCTGTGGACGAGACAATCGGAATGATAGCCGACAGAGTGTATCGTGATCCAGCCTGTACTCCTCTTGACATGCCAGAAAGTATTCTGAGGAAACTACTCCAAGCTTGTACTAAAGAGGCACCCTTCTTGAGCCCGGATGGGCACATGTATAAGCAAGTAGATGGGGTCGCTATGGGTTCTCCCCTAGGTGTCCTGTTTGCAAACTTCTACATGGGTACCATCGAGCAAAAAGTCTTAGTCGACATGAACTTGAAACCGGCCATATACTGCAGGTATGTTGACGACATTTTTACACAGGTACCTGATGTCAGACATCTGCAGGAGCTGAAGGAGGCATTTGAGCAGAGTTCCGTGCTGCGTTTCATTTACGAGACGGAAAAGGATGGGAAGCTGCCTTTTCTAGATGTAACAGTCATGGAAAAGGGCGGAGGTTTCCACACTGCAGTCTACACAAAGGAAACAAACATAGGAATGTGCCTAAATGCCAACAGCGACTGCCCTGACAGGTACAAGAGGAGTGTTGTTAACGCATACGTCGACCGTGCTCTCAGCCACAGCTCAGAATGGAAGCAAGTCGACGAAGAACTCTGTAGGGTAAGGCAGGTTCTAGTCAATAACGGCTTCTCCAATGGTTTCATCGAAGACATCATAAGAAGGAAAGTGAAAAGCCATGCAACCTCCGAAGAGACAACTAACACAACACCTATACCCCCTATTAGACTATTTTACAGGAACTTCTTTTCCACAGCTCATAAAACAGAGGAAAGGGTCCTGAAAGATATTGTTAATAGAAACGTTATCCCTACAGACAAAAATCAGAGGATACAACTGACGATTTACTATAAAACCAGAAAAACGGCCAGCCTACTCATGAGAAACTCTCCAGACACGAAACAGAACGCTTTAAAAGAGACTAACGTCGTCTATGCCTTCAAATGCCCACTTGGGGACTGTAAGCTCCAAAAAACCCAGTATATAGGCAAGACAACAACATCTCTTTCTAGGCGTTTAACGATGCATAAACAACAGGGCTCCATTAAGGAACATATAATCTCTTCCCATAACCAAACCATCGCCAGAGAAATCCTAGTAAACAACACAGAAATCATCGATAGATACAGCGATAGCAGGCGGCTCGACGTTTGCGAGGCACTACACATCAAGAAGTCAACACCAGCAATCAACAGCCAATTATTGCACAACTATATTCTACCCACCTCAAGACTCCGCTCCAATATAGAAGCATCAAGAAATATGGACCAATAGGCTTTCTACAAACACTTCTATTCAATATCCATTGTTTCGTGTTCTGTCTTGTGTTGATACTTTTAATACCCTATTAATATCCTCTAATGCCACATCATCCTTCCCACCTTACTCAAATGTAATGCCACATCACCCTTCCCACCTCACTCAAATGTAGATATAAAATCAGGGAAACGCAAGTTCTAATCAGTTGTGTATTTGTGAAGTCTTTGAAAATGTAATAAGTTTTACGAAACGCGCCCGTGTCGCGTCAGACTAGAAATAAAAATGAATTTTGGAGAAGTGATTTTTGATTTACCTCCAACAGTGAAGCATAATGTACGAAAGATTGAGAAAATTCGTGTTAGAATTATTAATCTTACTTTTTCGGTCATATTTAATAAAATATGTCTACAGGAAAGACTGCTACCAAAATATACTAATATATATATATATATATATATATATATATATATATATATATATATATATATATATATATATATATATATATATATGACTGAAAACTCATACCCCATATGTATGATACCTTACTTTTTCGGCTACCTAACCTAACCTAACCTATAAAGATAGGTTAGGTTAGGTAGGGTTGGTTAGGTTCGGTCATATATCTACGTTAATTTTAACTCCAATAAAAAAAATTGACCTCATACATAATGAAATGGGTAGCTTTTTCATTTCATAAGAAAAAAATTAGAGAAAATATATTAATTCAGGAAAACTTGGCTTATTAGGCAAATCGGGCCTTGCATAGTAGGCTGAGAAGTGCATTCTGGCTACTAGGTACGACATATATATATATATATATATATATATATATATATATATGTCGTACCTAGTAGCCAGAACTCACTTTTTGGCCTACTATGCATGGCCCGATTTGCCTAATAAGCCAAGTTTTCCTGAATTAATATATTTTTTCTAATTTTTTTCTTATGAAATGATAAAGCTACCCATTTCATTATGTATGAGGTCAATTTTTTTTATTGGAGTTAAAATTAACGTAGATATATGACCGAACCTAACCAACCCTACCTAACCTAACCTAACCTATCTTTATAGGTTAGGTTTGGTTAGGTAGCCGAAAAAGTTAGGTTAGGTTAGGTTAGGTAGGTTAGGTAGTCGAAAAACAATTAATTCATGAAAACTCGGCTTATTAGGCAAAAAAGGCCTTGCATAGTAGGCTGAGAAGTGAGTTCTGGCTACTAGGTACGACATATATATATATATATATATATATATATATATATATATATATATATATATATATATGTCGTACCTAGTAGCCAGAACACACTTCTCAGCCTACTATGCAAGGCCCAATTTGCCTAATAAGCCAAGTTTTCATGAAATAATGCTTTTTCGGCTACCTAACCTACCTAACCTAACCTAACCTAACTTTTTCGGCTACCTAACCTAACCTAATCTATAAAGATAGGTTAGGTTAGGTAGGGTTGGTTAGGTTCGGTCATATATCTACGTTAATTTTAACTCCAATAAAATAAAATTGACCTCATACATAATGAAAAGGGTAGCTTTATCATTTCATAAGAAAAAAATTAGAGAAAATATATTAATTCAGGAAAACTTGGCTTATTAGGCAAATTGGGCCTTGCATAGTAGGCTGAGAAGTGCGTTCTGGCTACTAGGTACGACACATATATATAAATATATATACATATATATATATATAAATATATATACATTCCTGAATTAATATATTTTCTCTAATTTTTTTCTTATGAAATGATAAAGCTACCCATTTCATTATGTATGAGGTCAATTTTATTTTATTGGAGTTAAAATTAACGTAGATATATGACCGAACCTAACCAACCCTACCTAACCTATCTTTATAAGTTAGGTTGGGTTATGTAGCCGAAAAAGTTAGGTTAGGTTGGTTAGGTAGGTTAGGTAGTCGAAAAACAATTAATTCATAAAAACTTGGCTTATTAGGCAAATCGGGCCTTGCATAGTAGGCTGAGAAGTGAGTTCTGGCTACTAGGTATGACATATATATATATACATATATATATAAATATATATACATATATATATATATATATATATATATATATATATATATATATATATATATATACATATATATATATAAATATATATACATATATATATATATATATATACATATATATTACATATATATATATATATATACATATATATATATATATATATATATATATATATATATATATATATATATATATATATATATATATATATATATATGTGTGTGTGTGTGTGTGTGTGTGTGTGTGTATATCACGAAAATAAACACGTGATTAAGAATGTGACAATGTCAGACCACGGAGGAAAATGAAACAGGAATTTCCTTAAGTACTTTCGTATATTAAATACATCTTCAGAAGGAATGATTTTACAGATGGAGTGATGGGTATAAATAGGCAGGAGAGAGTGGTGAAGTGGGGTGAGGTACAATACTTGGACAACGCAGACGGCCCATTGGCCCATCAGATGCACCCAATTGGCCCATCCGATGTAGCCCAATGGCCCATCTGATACAGCAGACATACAAGCATAATACATAGGTAATTATAACATAAAGAGGTAAATATATACAATGAATTAGTGAGACAAATGTTTTTCAATGATCCTACTTAAATCGCCCTTTAGCTGATCTATTAGAAATGGATCTCTGTTATATAGACCACTGCTAATATTCAAATTACTTTCTTTGATGATCTGTATCAAAGCAGATTCAATTATGTTTCTGTTATAGGTGCTTTTACAATTTGTTATTGAAGAAGCACTCTCCCAATCAATTTGGCGAGCTTTTTCTGACAAATGCACAAACAAAGCATTAGACAATTGGCCATGTCTTACAGAGTATTTATGTTGCGATATTCTACATTTTAAATCTTTAGATGTTTGCCCGACATAGAACTTATTACATTCCTTACAAGGTATTTTATAAATGACGCAATTATCACTACCAGGGCTGTTCCTAACTAATAGCTTACCAACAGTGTTTTCGTAGCTAAACATTACATCTATATTAAAAAGTTTCAAGGCCTTGACAATATTCTCAAACCCAGAGAAATGTGGTAAACATAACACATTCTTTGGGCGAATCCTTTCACTGCATACATTATTATAATATGTACGACGTGCTTTGTTATGACAAACTTCAAAAAAATTCCGTGGGTAACAAAGCCTAAGACCAATCGAATCAATATTCTTAAATTCTTCGTCTAAGAATTCTGGACTCACAACTCGAAGAGCTCTTAGATACATTGAAGAAAAATTTGACTTTTTTACATTGTATCTATGCCCTGAAAAATAATGAACATAAGATAAATTGTTCGTAGGTTTACTGTAAACACTAAACTTTAATGAAACAGTTTTCCCTATGAATAAGCACATCTAAGAATGTTCACATTCTTAGATGTGCTTATTCATCTAAGCCTGGCTCCTGGAAGGTAGCCTGGCTCTAGGAGGGTAGCCAGGCTCCTGGAGGGTAGCCTGGCTCCTAGAAGGTAGCCTCGCTCCAGGAGGGTAGCCTGGCTCCTGGAGGGTAGCCTGGCTCCTGGAGGGCAGCGTGGCTCCTTAAGGGTAGCCTGGCTCCTGGAAGGTAGCCTGACTCCTGGAAGGTAACTTGGCTCCTGGAAGGTAGCCTGGCTCCTGGAGGGTAGCCTGGCTCCTGGAAGGTAGCCTGGCTCCAGGAGGGTAGCCTGACTCCTGGAAGGTAGCATGGCTCCTGGAGGGTAGCCTGGCTCCTTAAAGGTAGCCTGGCTCCTGGAAGGTAGCATGGCTCCTGGAAGGTAGCCTGGCTCCAGGAGGGTAGCCTGGCTCCTGGAAGGTAGCCTGGCTCCTGGAGGGTAGCCTGGGTCCTGGAGGGTAGACTGGCTCCTGGAAGGTAGCCTGGCTCCTGGAGGGTAACTTGGCTCCTGGAAGGTAGCCTGGCTCCTGGAGGGTAGCCTGGTTCCTGGAAGGTAGCCTGGCTCCTGGAAGGTAGCCTGGCTCCAGGAGGGTAGCCTGGCTCCTGGAAGGTAGACTGACTCCTGGAGGGTAGCCTGACTCCTGGAAGGTAGCCTGGCTCCTGGAAGGTAGCCTGGCTCCTGGAAGGTAGCCTGGCTCCAGGAGGGTAGCCTGGCTCCTGGAAGTTAGCCTGGCTCCTGGGTGGTAGCCTGGCTCCTGGAGGGTAGCCTGGCTCCAGGAAGGTAGCCTGGCTCCAGGAGGTTAGCCTGGCTCCTGGAGGGAATCCTGGCTCCTGGAGGGCAGCCTGGCTCCTTAAAGGCAGCCTGGCTCCTGGAAGGTAGCCTGGCTCCTGGAAGGTAGCCTGGCTCCTGGAAGGTAGCCTGATTCCTGGAGGGTAGCCTGGCTCCTAGAGGGCAGTCTGGCTCCTGGAAAATAGCCTGGCTCCAGGAGGGTAGCGTGACTCCTGGAAGGTAGCCTGGCTCCTGGAGGGTAGCCTGGCTCCTGGAGGGCAGCCTGGCTCCTGGAAGGTAGCCTGACTTCTGGAGGGTAGCCTGACTTCTGGAAGGTAGCCTGGCTCCTGGAAGGTAGCCTGGCTCCTGGAGAGTAATCTGGCTCCTGGAGAGTAATCTGGCTCCTGGAGGGAAGCCTGGCTCCTGAAAGGTAGCCTGGCTCCTGGAGGGTAACCTGGCTCCTAGAAGGTAGCCTGACTCCTGGAGGGTAACTTGGCTCCTGGAAGGTAGCCTGGCTCCTGGAGGGTAGCCTGGCTCCTGGAGGGAAGCCTGACTCCTGGAAGGTAGCCTGACTCCTGGAGGGTAGCCTGGCTCCTGGAGGGTAGCCTGGCTCCTGGAGGGCAGCCTGACTCTTGGAGGGCAGCCTGGCTCCTGGAGGGAAGCTTGACTCCCGGAAGGTAGCCTGGCTCCTGGAGGGTAGCCTGGCTCCTAAAAGGTAGCCTGGCTCCTGGAGGGTAGCCTGGCTCCTGGAAGGTAGCCTGGCTCCTGGAGGGTAGCCTGGCTCTTGGAAGGTAGCCTGGCTCCAAGAAGGTAGCCTGGCTCCTGGAAGGTAGCCTGGCTCAAGGAGGGTAACTTGGCTCCTGGAAGGTAGCCTGGCTCCTGGAAGGTTGCCTGGCTCCAGGAGGGTAGCTTAACTCCTGGAAGGTAGCCTGGCTCCTGGAGGGTAGCCTGGCTCCTTAAAGGTAGCCTGGCTCCTGGAAGGTAAACTGGCTCCTGGAAGGTAGCCTGGCTCCAGGAGGGTAGCATGGCTCCTGGAAGGTAGCCTGGCTCCTGGAGGGTAGCCTGGCTCCTGGAGGGTAGCCTGGCTCCTGGAAGGTAGCCTGGTTCTAGGAGGGTAGCCAGGCTCCTGGAGGGTAGCCTGGCTCCTGGAAGGTAGCCTCGCTCCAGGAGGGTAGCCTGGCTCCTGGAGGGTAGCCTGGCTCCTGGAGGGCAGCCTGGCTCCTTAAGGGTAGCCTGGCTCCTGGAAGGTAGCCTGGCTCCTGGAAGGTAGCCTGACTCCTGGAGGGTAACTTGGCTCCTGGAGGGAAGCCTGGCTCCTGGAGGGTAGCCTGGCTCCTGGAAGGTAGCCTGGTTCCAGGAGGGTAGCCTGACTCCTGGAAGGTAGCATGGCTCCTGGAGGGTAGCCTGGCTCCTTAAAGGTAGCCTGGCTCCTGGAAGGTAGCATGGCACCTGGAAGGTAGCCTGGCTCCAGGAGGGTAGCCTGGCTCCTGGAAGGTAGCCTGGCTCCTGGAGGGTAGCATGGATCCTGGAGGGTAGCCTGGTTCCTGGAAGGTAGCCTGGCTCCTGGAAGGTAGCCTGGCTCCTGGAAGGTAGCCTGACTCCTGGAGGGTAACTTGGCTTTTGGAAGGTAGCTTGGCTCCTGGAGGGTAGCCTGGCTCCTGGAAGGTATCCTGGCTCCAGGAGGGTAGCCTGACTCCTGGAAGGTAGCCTGGCTCCTGGAGGGTAGCCTGGCTCCTGGAGGGAAGCCTGGCTCCAGGAGAGTAGCCTGGCTGCTGGAAGGTAGCCTGGCTCCAGGAGGGTAGCCTGGCTCCTGGAAGGTAGTCTGGCTCCTGGAGGGTAGCCTGGCTCCTGGAAGGTAGCCTGGCTCCTGGAGGGTAGCCTGGCTCCTGGAAGGTAGCCTGGCTCCTGGAGGGTAGCCTGGCTCCTGGAGGACAGCCTGGCTCCTGGAAGGTAGCCTGACTTCTGGAGGGTAGCCTGACTCCCGAAGGTAGCCTGGCTCCTAGAAGGTAGCCTGGCTCCTGGAGAGTAATCTGGCTCCTGGAGAGTAATCTGGCTCCTGGAGGGAAGCCTGGCTCCTGAAAGGTAGCCTGGCTCCTGGAGGGTAACCTGGCTCCTGGAAGGTAGCCTGACTCCTGGAGGGTAACTTGGCTCCTGGAAGGTAGCCTGGCTCCTGGAGGGTAGCCTGGCTCCTGTAAGGTAGCCTGGCTCCAGGAGGGTAGCCTGAATCCTGGAAGGTAGCCTGGCTCCTGGAGGGTAGCCTGGCTCCTGGAGGGTAGCCTGGCTCCTGGAGAGTAGCCTGGCTGCTGGAAGGTAGCCTGGCTCCAGGAGGGTAGCCTGGCTCCTGGAAGGTAGCCTGGCTCCTGGAGGGTAGCCTGCCTCCTGGAAGGTAGCCTGGCTCCAGGAGGGTAGCCTGGCTCCTGGAGGGTATCCTGGCTCCTGGAGGGCAGCCTGGCTCCTTAAAGGTAGCCTGGCTTCTGGAAGGTAGCCTGGCTCCTGGAAGGTAGCCTGGCTGCTGGAAGGTAGCCTGGCTCCAGGAGGGTAGCCTGGCTCCTGGAAGGTAGCCTGGCTCCTGGAGGGTAGCCTGGCTCCAGGAGGGTAGCCTGGCTCCTGGAGGGTATCCTGGCTCTTGGAGGGCAGCCTGGCTCCTTAAAGGTAGCCTGGCTTCTGGAAGGTAGCCTGGCTCCTGGAAGGTAGCCTGGCTGCTGGAAGGTAGCCTGGCTCCAGGAGGGTAGCCTGGCTCCTGGAAGGTAGCCTGGCTCCAGGAGGGTAGCCTGGCTCCTGGAAGGTATCCTGGCTCTTGGAGGGCAGCCTGGCTCCTTAAAGGTAGCCTGGCTTCTGGAAGGTAGCCTGGCTCCTGGAAGGTAGCCTGGCTCCTGGAAGGTAGTCTGATTCCTGGAGTCTGATTCCTGATATATATATATATATATATATATATATATATATATATATATATATATATATATATATATGTCGTACCTAGTAGCCAGAACGCACTTCTCAGCCTAATATGCAAGACCAAATTTGCCTAATAAGCCAAGTTTTACTGAATTAATATATTTTCTCTATTTTTTTTCTTATGAAATGATAAAGCTACCCATTTCATTATGTATGAGGTCAATTTTTTTTTAATGGACTTAAAATTAACGTAGATATATGACCGAACCTAACCAACCCTACCTAACCTAACCTAACCTATCTTCATAGGTTAGGTTCGGTTAGGTAGCAGAAAAAGTTAGGTTAGGTTAGGTTAGGTAGGTTAGGTAGTCGAAAAAACATTAATTCATGAAAACTTGGCTTATTAGGCAAATCGGGCCTTGAATAGTAGGCTGATAAGTACGTTCTGGCTATTAGGTACGACATATATATATATATATATATATATATATATATATATATATATATATATATGTCGTACCTAGTAGCCAGAACTCACTTCTCAGCCTACTATTCAAGGCCCGATTTGCCTAATAAGCCAAGTTTTCCTGAATTAATATATTTACTATAATTTTTTTCTTATGAAATGATAAAGCAACCCTTTTCTCTATGTATGAGGTCAATTTTTTTTATTGGAGTTAAAATTAACGTAGATATATGACCGAACCTAACCAACCCTACCTAACCTAACCTAACCTATATTTATAGGTAAGGTTAGGTTAGGTAGCCAAAAAAAGCTAGGTTAGGTTAGGTTAGGTAGGTTAGGTAGACGAAAAAACATTAATTCATGAAAACTTGGCTTATTAGGCAAATCGGGCCTTGAATAGTAGGCTGAGAAGTGCGTTCTGGCTATTAGGTACGACATATATATATATATATATATATATATATATATATATATATATATATATATATATATATATATATATATATATATGTCGTACCTAGTAGCCAGAACGCACTTGTCGGCCTACTATGCAAGGCCCGTTTTGCCTAATAAGCCAAGTTATCCTGAATTAATATATTTTCTCTAATTTGTTTCTTATGAAACGATAAATCTACCCATTTCATTATGTATGAGGTCAATTTTTTTTTATTGGAGTTAAAATTAAAGTAGATATATGACCGAACCTAACCAACCCTACCTAACCTAACCTAACCTATCTTTATAGGTTAGGTTAGATTAGGTAGCCGAAAAAGTTATGTTAGGTTAGGTTAGGTAGGTTAGGTAGTCGAAAAAACATTAATTCATGAAAACTAGGCTTATTAGGCAAGTCAGGCCTTGCATAGTAGGCTGAGAAGTGAGTTCTGGCTACTAGGTACGACATATATATATATATATATATATATATATATATATATATATATATATATATATATATATATATATATATATATATATATATATGTCGTACCTAATAGCCAGAACGCACTTATCGGCCTACTATGCAAGGCCTGATTTGCCTAATAAGCCAAGTTTTCCAGAATTAATATATTTTCTCTAATTTTTTTCTTATGAAATGATAAATCTACCCATTTCATTATGTATGAGGTCTATTTTTTTTATTGGAGTTAAAATTAACGTAGATATATGACCAAACCTAACCAACCCTACCTAACCTAACCTAACCTATCTTCATAGGTTAGGTTAGGTTAGGTAGCGGAAAAAGTTAGGTTAGGTTAGGTTAGGTAGGTTAGGTAGTCGAAAAACAATTAATTCATGAAAACTTGGCTTATTATGCAAATTGGGCCTTGCATAGTAGGCTGAGAAGTGAGTTCTGGCTACTAGGTACGACATATATATAAATATATATATATATATATATATGTCGTACCTAGTAGCCAGAACGCACTTCTCAGCCTACTATGCAAGGCCCGATTTGCCTAATAAGCCAAGTTTTCATGAATGAATTGTTTTTCGACGACCTAACCTACCTAACCTAACTTTTTCGGCTACCTAACCTAACCTAACCTATAAAGATAGGTTAGGTTAGGTTAGGTAGGGTTGGTTAGGTTCGGTCATATATCTACGTTAATTTTAACTCCAATAAAAAAAAATTGACCTCATACATAATGAAATGGGTAGCTCTATCATTTCATAAGAAAAAAATTAGATAAAATATATTAATTCAGGAAAACTTGGCTTATTAGGCAAATCGGGCCTTGCATAGTAGGCTGAGAAGTGCGTTCTGGCTACTAGGTACGACATATATATATATATATGTCGTACCTAGTAGCCAGAACGCACTTCTCAGCCTACTATGCAAGGCCAAATTTGCCTAATAAGCCAGGTTTTCATGAATTAATTGTTTTTCGACTACCTAACCTACCTAACCTAACCTAACCTAACTTTTTCGGCTACCTAACCTAACCTAACCTATAAAGATAGGTTAGGTTAGGTTAGGTAGGGTTGGTTAGGTTCGGTCATATATCTACGTTAATTTTAACTCTAATAAAATAAAATTGATCTCATACATAATGAAATAGATAGCTTTATCATTTCATAAGAAAAAAGTTAGAGAAAATGTATTAATTCAGGAAAACTTGGCTTATTAGGCAAATCGGGCCTTGCATAGTAGGCTGATAAGTGCATTCTGGCTACTAGGTACGACATATATATATATATATATATATATATATATATATATATGTATATATATATATATATATATATATATATATATATATGTCGTACCTAGTAGCCAGAACTCACTTCTCAGCCTACTATGCAAGGCTCAATTTGCCTAATAAGCCAAGTTTTCATGAATTAATTGTTTTTCGACTACCTAACCTACCTAACCTAACCTAACCTAACTTTTTCGGCTACCTAACCTAACCTAACCTATAAAGATAGGTTAGGTTAGGTTAGGTAGGGTTGGTTAGGTTCGGTCATATATCTACGTTAATTTTAACTCTAATAAAAAAAATTTGACCTCATACATAATGAAATGGGCAGCTTTATCATTTCATAAGAAAAAAATAGAGAAAATATATTAATTCAGGAAAACTTGGCTTATTAGGCAAATCGGGCCTTGCATAGTAGGCCGAGAAGTGCATTCTGGCTACTAGGTACGACATATATATATATATATATATATATATATATATATATATATATATATATATATATATATGTATATATATATATATATATATATATATATATATATATATATATATATATATATATATATATACATATATATATAAATATATATACATATATATATTATGCCCTCTATATATATATGCATATATATATATAGCATATATATATATGCGGGCATATATATATATGCCCTCATATATATATAGGCATATATATATATATATATGCCCTCTAGGGCCTGGCTCCTAGAGGGCAGTCTGGCTCCTGGAAGATAGCCTGGCTCCTGGAGGGTAGCCTGGCTCCTGGAAGGTAGCCTGGCTCCTGGAGGGTAGCCTGGCTCCTGGAGGGCAGCCTGGCTCCTGGAAGGTAGCCTGGCTCCTGGAGAGTAATCTGGCTCCTGGAGGGAAGCCTGGCTCCTGGAAGGTAGCCTGGCTCCTGGAAGGTAGCCTGGCTCCTGGAGGGTAGCCAGGCTCCTGGAGGGTAGCCTGGCTCCTGGAAGGTAGCCTCGTTCCAGGAGGGTAGCCTGGCTCCTGGAGGGTAGCCTGGCTCCTGGAGGGCAGCCTGGCTTCTTAAGGGTAGCCTGGCTCCTGGAAGGTAGCCTGGCTCCTGGAAGGTAGCCTGACTCCTGGAGGGTAACTTGGCTCCTGCAAGGTAGCCTGGCTCCTGGAGGGTAGCCTGGCTCCTGGAAGGTAGCCTGGTTCCAGGAGGGTAGCCTGACTCCTGGAAGGTAGCATGCCTCCTGGAGGGTAGCCTGGCTCCTTAAAGGTAGCCTGGCTCCTGGAAGGTAGCATGGCTCCTGGAAGGTAGCCTGGCTCCAGGAGGGTAGCCTGGCTCCTGGAAGGTAGCCTGGCTCCTGGAGGGTAGACTGGCTCCTGGAAGGTAGCCTGGCTCCTGCAGGGTAACTTGGCTCCTGCAGGGTAGCCTGGCTCCTGGAGGGTAGCCTGGCTCCGGGAGGGAAGCCTGACTCCTGGAAGGTAGCCTGACTCCTGGAGGGTAGCCTGGCTCCTGGAGGGTAGCCTGGCTCCTTAAGGGCAGCCTGATTCTTGGAGGGTAGCCTGGCTCCTGGAGGGAAGCTTGACTCCCGGAAGGTAGCCTGGCTCCTGGAGGGTAGCCTGGCTCCTGGAAGGTAACGTGGCTCGTGGAGGGTAGCCTGGCTCCTGGAAGGTAGCCTGGCTCCTGGAGGGTAGCCTGGCTCTTGGAAGGTAGCCTGGCTCCAAGAAGGTAGCCTGGCTCCAGGAGGTAGCTTAACTCCTGGAAGGTAGCCTGGCTCCTGGAGGGTAGCCTGGCTCCTTAAAGGTAGCCTGGCTCCTAGAAGGTAAACTGGGTCCTGGAAGGTAGCCTGGCTCCAGGAGGGTAGCATGACTCCTGGAAGGTAGCCTGGTTCTAGGAGGGTATCCAGGCTCCTAGAGGGTAGCCTGGCTCCTGGAAGGTAGCCTCGTTCCAGGAGGGTAGCCTGGCTCCTGGAGGGTAGCCTGGCTCCTGGAGGGCAGCCTGGCTTCTTAAGGGTAGCCTGGCTCCTGGAAGGTAGCCTGGCTCCTGGAAGGTAGCCTGACTCCTGGAGGGTAACTTGGCTCCTGCAAGGTAGCCTGGCTCCTGGAGGGTAGCCTGGCTCCTGGAAGGTAGCCTGGTTCCAGGAGGGTAGCCTGACTCCTGGAAGGTAGCATGGCTCCTGGAGGGTAGCCTGGCTCCTTAAAGGTAGCCTGGCTCCTGGAAGGTAGCATGGCTCCTGGAAGGTAGCCTGGCTCCAGGAGGGTAGCCTGGCTCCTGGAAGGTAGCCTGGCTCCTGGAGGGTAGCCTGGCTCCTGGAGGGTAGACTGGCTCCTGGAAGGTAGCCTGGCTCCTGCAGGGTAACTTGGCTCCTGGAGGGTAGCCTGGCTCCTGGAGGGTAGCCTGGCTCCTGGATGGAAGCCTGACTCCTGGAAGGTAACCTGACTCCTGGAGGGTAGCCTGGCTCCTGGAGGGTAGCCTGGCTCCTGGAGGGCAGCCTGATTCTTGGAGGGTAGCCTGGCTCATGGAGGGAAGCTTGACTCCCGGAAGGTAGCCTGGCTCCAGGAGGGTAGCCTGGCTCCTGGAAGGTAGCGTGGCTCGTGGAGGGTAGCCTGGCTCCTGGAAGGTAGCCTGGCTCCTGGAGGGTAGCCTGGCTCTTGGAAGGTAGCCTGGCTCCAAGAAGGTAGCCTGGCTCCTGGAAGGTAGCCTGGCTCAAGGAGGGTAAATTGGCTCCTGGAAGGTAGCCTGGCTCCTGGAAGGTAGCCTGGCTCCAGGAGGTAGCTTAACTCCTGGAAGGTAGCCTGGCTCCTGGAGGGTAGCCTGGCTCCTTTAAGGTAGCCTGGCTCCTGGAAGGTAAACTGGGTCCTGGAAGGTAGCCTGGCTCCAGGAGGGTAGCATGACTCCTGGAAGGTAGGCTGGCTCCTGGAGGGTAGCCTGGCTTCTGGAGGGTAACCTGGCTCCTTAAAGGTAGCCTGGCTCCTTGAGGGTAGCCTGGCTCCTTAAAGGTAGCCTGGCTCCTTGAGGGTAACCTGGCTCCTGGAAGGTAGCCTGGTTCCTGGAAGGTAGTCTGATTCCTGGAGGGTAGCCTGGCTCCTAGAGGGCAGTCTCGCTCCTGGAAGATAGCCTGGCTCCAGGAGGGTAGCCTGGCTCCTGGAAGGTAGCCTGGCTCCTGGAGGGTAGCCTGGCTCTTGGAAGGTAGCCTGGCTCCAAGAAGGCAGCCTGGCTCCTGGAAGGTAGCCTGGCTCAAGGATGGTAAATTGGCTCCTGGAAGGTAGCCTGGCTCCTGGAAGGTAGCCTGGCACCAGGAGGTAGCTTAACTCCTGGAAGGTAGCCTGGCTCTTGGAGGGTAGCCTGGCTCCTTAAAGGTAGCCTGGTTCCAGGAGGGTAGCATGACTCCTGGAAGGTAGGCTGGCTCCTGGAGGGTAGCCTGGCTCCTGGAGGGTAACCTGGCTCCTGGAAGGTAGCCTGGTTCTAGGAGGGTAGCCAGGCTCCTGGAGGGTAGCCTGGGTCCTGGAAGGTAGCCTCGCTCCAGGAGGGTAGCCTGGCTCCTGGAGGGCAGCCTGGCTTCTTAAGGGTAGCCTGGCTCCTGGAAGGTAGCCTGGCTCCTGGAAGGTAGCCTGACTCCTGGAGGGTAACTTGGCTCCTGCAAGGTAGCCTGGCTCCTGGAGGGTAGCCTGGCTCCTGGAAGGTAGCCTGGTTCCAGGAGGGTAGCCTGACTCCTGGAAGGTAGCATGGCTCCTGGAGGGTAGCCTAGCTCCTTAAAGGTAGCCTGGCTCCTGGAAGGTAGCATGGCTCCTGGAAGGTAGCCTGGCTCCAGGAGGGTAGCCTGGCTCCTGGAAGGTAGCCTGGCTCCTGGAGGGTAGCCTGGCTCCTGGAGGGTAGACTGGCTCCTGGAAGGTAGCCTGGCTCCTGTAGGGTAACTTGGCTCCTGGAGGGTAGCCTGGTTCCTGGAAGGTAGCTTGGCTCCTGGAAGGTAGCCTGGCTCTTGGAAGGTAGCCTGACTCCTGGAGAGTAATCTGGCTCCTGGAAAGTAATCTGGCTCCTGGAGGGAAGCCTGGCTCCTGAAAGGTAGCCTGGCTCCTGGAGGGTAACCTGGCTCCTGGAGGGTAGCCTGGCTCCTGGAGGGTAACTTGGCTCCTGGAAGGTAGCCTGGCTCCTGGAGGGTAGCCTGGCTCCTGGAAGGTAGCCTGGCTCCAAGAGGGTAGCCTGACTCCTGGAAGGTAGCCTGGCTCCTGGAGAGTAGCCTGGCTGCTGGAAGGTAGCCTGGCTCCAGGAGGAAAGCCTGGCTCCTGGAAGGTAGCCTGGCTCCTGGAGGGTAGGCTGGCTCCTGGAAGGTAGCCTGGATCCTGGAGGGTAGCCTGGCTCCTGGAAGGTAGCCTGGCTCCAGGAGGGTAGCCTGGCTCCTGGAGGGTATCCTGGCTCCTGGAGGGCAGCCTGGCTCCTAAAAGGTAGCCTGGCTTCTGGAAGGTAGCCTGGCTCCTGGAAGATAGCCTGGCTCCTGGAAGGTAGTCTGATTCCTGGAGGGTAGCCTGGCTCCTAGAGGGCAGTCTGCCTCCTGGAAGATAGCCTGGCTCTTGGAGGGTAGCCTGGCTCCTGGAAGGTAGCCTGGCTCCCTGAGGGTAGCCTGGCTCCTGGAGGGCAGCCTGGCTCCTGGAAGGTAGCCTGGCTCCTGTAGAGTAATCTGGCTCCTGTAGAGTAATCTGGCTCCTGGAGGGAAGCCTGGCTCCTGGAAGGTAGCCTGGCTCCTGGAAGGTAGCCTGGTTCCTGGAAGGTAGTCTGATTCCTGGAGGGTAGCCTGGCTCCTAGAGGGCAGTCTCGCTCATGGAAGATAGCCTGGCTCCAGGAGGGTAGCCTGGCTCCTGAAAGGTAGCCTGGCTCCTGGAGGGTAGCCTGGCTCCTGGATGGCAGCCTGGCTCCTTGAAGGTAGCCTGGCTCCTGGAAGGTAGCCTGGCTCCTTAAAGGTAGCCTGGCTCCTTGAGGGTAGCCTGGCTCCTTAAAGGTAGCCTGGCTCCTTGAGGGTAACCTGGCTCCTGGAAGGTAGCCTGGCTCCTGGAAGGTAGCCTGGCTCCTGGAAGGTTGCCTGGCTCCTGGAAGGTAGCTTGGCTCCTGGAGAGTAATCTGCCTCCTGGAGAGTAATCTGGCTCCTGGAAAGTAGCCTGGCTCCTGGAAGGTAGCCTGGCTCCTGGAAGGTAGCCTGGCTCCTGGAAGGTAGCTTGGCTCCTGGAGAGTAATCTGCCTCCTGGAGAGTAATCTGGCTCCTAGAGGGAAGCCTGGCTCCTGAAAGGTAGCCTGGCTCCTGGAGGGTAGCCTGGCTCCTGGAGGGTAACCTGGCTCCTGGAAGGTAGCCTGGCTTCTGGAAGGTAGCCTGGCTCCTGGAAGGTAGCCTGGTTCTTGGAAGGTAGTCTGATTCCTGGAAGGTAGCCTGGCTCCTGGAAGATAGCCTGGCTCCTGGAAGGTAGTCTGATTCCTGGAGGGTAGCCTGGCTCCTAGAGGGCAGTCTGCCTCCTGGAAGATAGCCTGGCTCCTGGAGGGTAGCCTGGCTCCTGGAAGGTAGCCTGGCTCCTGGAGGGTAGCCTGGCTCCTGGAGGGCAGCCTGGCTCCTGGAAGGTAGCCTGGCTCCTGGAGAGTAATCTGGCTCCTGTAGAGTAATCTGGCTCCTGGAGGGAAGCCTGGCTCCTGGAAGGTAGCCTGGCTCCTGGAAGGTAGCCTGGTTCCTGGAAGGTAGTCTGATTCCTGGAGGGTAGCCTGGCTCCTAGAGGGCAGTCTCGCTCCTGGAAGATAGCCTGGCTCCACGAGGGTTGCCTGTCTCCTGGAAGGTAGCCTGGCTCCTGGAGGGTAGCCTGGCTCTTGGAAGGTAGCCTGGCTCCAAGAAGGCAGCCTGGCTCTTGGAAGGTAGCCTGGCTCAAGGAGGGTAAATTGGCTCCTGGAAGGTAGCCTGGCTCCTGGAAGGTAGCCTGGCTCCAGGAGGTAGCTTAACTCCTGGAAGGTAGCCTGGCTCCTGGAGGGTAGCCTGGCTCCTTAAAGGTAGCCTGGCTCCTGGAAGGTAGCCTGGCTCCTGGAAGGTAGCCTGGCTCCTGGAAGGTAGCTTGGCTTTTGGAGAGTAATCTGCCTCCTGGAGAGTAATCTGGCTCCTGGAAGGTAGCCTGGCTCCTGGAAGGTAGCCTGGCTCCTGGAAGGTAGCCTGGCTCCAGGAGGGTAGCATGACTCCTGGAAGGTAGCCTGGCTCCTGGAGGGTAGCCTGGCTCCTGGAAGGTAGCCTGGTTCCAGGAGGGTAGCCTGACTCCTGGAAGGTAGCCAGGCTCCTGGAGGGTAGCCTGGCTCCTGGAAGGTAGCCTCGTTCCAGGAGGGTAGCCTGGCTCCTGGAGGGTAGCCTAGCTCCTGGAGGGCAGCCTGGCTTCTTAAGGGTAGCCTGGCTCCTGGAAGGTAGCCTGGCTCCTGGAAGGTAGCCTGACTCCTGGAGGGTAACTTGGCTCCTGCAAGGTAGCCTGGCTCCTGGAGGGTAGCCTGGCTCCTGGAAGGTAGCCTGGTTCCAGGAGGGTAGCCTGACTCCTGGAAGTTAGCATGGCTCCTGGAGGGTAGCCTGGCTTCTTAAAGGTAGCCTGGCTCCTGGAAGGTTTCATGGCTCCTGGAAGGTAGCCTGGCTCCAGGAGGGTAGCCTGGCTCCTGGAAGGTAGCCTGGCTCCTGGAGGGTAGCCTGGCTCCTGGAGGATAGACTGGCTCCTGGAAGGTAGCCTGGCTCCTGCAGGATAACATGGCTCCTGGAGGGTAGCCTGGCTCCTGGAAGGTAGCCTGGCTCCTGGAGGGAAGCCTGACTCCTGGAAGGTAGCGTGACTCCTGGAGGGTAGCCTGGCTCCTGGAGGGTAGCCTGGCTCCTGGAGGGCAGCCTGATTCTTGGAGGGTAGCCTGGCTCCTGGAGGGAAGCCTGGCTCCTGGAAGGTAGCGTGGCTCGTGGAGGGTAGCCTGGCTCCTGGAAGGTAGCCTGGCTCCTGGAGGGTAGCCTGGCTCTTGGAAGGTAGCCTGGCTCCAAGAAGGTAGCCTGGCTCCTGGAAGGTAGCCTGGCTCAAGGAGGGTAAATTGGCTCCTGGAAGGTAGCCTGGCTCCTGGAAGGTAGCCTGGCTCCAGGAGGTAGCTTAACTCCTGGAAGGTAGCCTGGCTCCTGGAGGGTAGCCTGGCTCCTTAAAGGTAGCCTGGCTCCTGGAAGGTAAACTAGGTCCTGGAAGGTAGCCTGGCTCCAGGAGGGTAGCATGACTCCTGGAAGGTAGGCTGGCTCCTGGAGGGTAGCCTGGCTCCTGGAGGGTAACCTGGCTCCTGGAAGGTAGCCTGGTTCTAGGAGGGTAGCCAGGCTCCTGGAGGGTAGCCTGGCTCCTGGAAGGTAGCCTCGCTCCAGGAGGGTAGCCTGGCTCCTGGAGGGTAGCCTGGCTCATGGAGGGCAGCCTGGCTTCTTAAGGGTAGCCTGACTCCTGGAAGGTAGCCTGGCTCCTGGAAGGTAGCCTGACTCCTGGAGGGTAACTTGGCTCCTGCAAGGTAGCCTGGCTCCTGGAGGGTAGCCTGGCTCCTGGAAGGTAGCCTGGTTCCAGGAGGGTAGCCTGACTCCTGGAAGGTAGCATGGCTCCTGGAGGGTAGCCTGGCTCCTTAAAGGTAGCCTGGCTCCTGGAAGGTAGCATGGCTCCTGGAAGGTAGCCTGGCTCCAGGAGGGTAGCCTGGCTCCTGGAAGGTAGCCTGGCTCCTGGAGGGTAGCCTGGCTCCTGGAGGGTAGACTGGCTCCTGGAAGGTAGCCTGGCTCCTGCAGGGTAACTTGGCTCCTGGAGGGTAGCCTGGTTCCTGGAAGGTAGCTTGGCTCCTGGAAGGTAGCCTGGCTCTTGGAAGGTAGCCTGACTCCTGGAGGGTAACTTGGCTCTTGGAAGGTAGCCTGGCTCCTGTAGGGTAGCCTGGCTCCAGGAAGGTAGCCTGGCTCCAGGAGGGTAGCCTGACTCCTGGAAGGTAGCCTGGCTCCTGGAGGGTAGCCTGGCTCCTGGAGGGTAGCCTGGCTCCTGGAGAGTAGCCTGGTTGCTGGAAGGTAGCCTGGCTCCAAGAGGGTAGCCTGGCTCCTGGAAGGTAGTCTGTCTCCTGGAGGGTAGCCTGGCTTATAGAAGGTAGCCTGGCTCCTGGAGGGTAGCCTGGCTCCTGGAAGGTAGCCTGGCTCCTGGAGGGTAGCCTGGCTCCTGGAGGGCAGCCTGGCTCCTGGAAGGTAGCCTGACTTCTGGAGGGTAGCCAGACTCCTGGAAGGTAGCCTGGCTAATGGAAGGTAGCCTGGCTCCTGGAGAGTAATCTGGCTCCTGGAAAGTAATCTGGCTCCTGGAGGGAAGCCTGGCTCCTGAAAGGTAGCCTGGCTCCTGGAGGGTAACCTGGCTCCTGGAGGGTAGCCTGGCTCCTGGAGGGTAACTTGGCTCCTGGAAGGTAGCCTGGCTCCTGGAGGGTAGCCTGGCTTCTGGAAGGTAGCCTGGCTCCAAGAGGGTAGCCTGACTCCTGGAAGGTAGCCTGGCTCCTGGAGAGTAGCCTGGCTGCTGGAAGGTAGCCTGGCTCCAGGAGGAAAGCCTGGCTCCTGGAAGGTAGCCTGGCTCCTGAAGGGTAGCCTGGCTCCTGGAAGGTAGCCTGGCTCCTGGAGGGTAGCCTGGCTCCTGGAAGGTAGCCTGGCTCCAGGAGGGTAGCCTGGCTCCTGGAGGGTATCCTGGCTCCTGGAGGGCAGCCTGGCTCCTTAGAGGTAGCCTGGCTTCTGGAAGGTAGCCTGGCTCCTGGAAGATAGCCTGGCTCCTGGAAGGTAGTCTGATTCCTGGAGGGTAGCCTGGCTCCTAGAGGGCAGTCTGCCTCCTGGAAGATAGCCTGGCTCTTGGAGGTTAGCCTGGCTCCTGGAAGGTAGCCTGGCTCCTGGAGGGTAGCCTGGCTCCTGGAGGGCAGCCTGGCTCCTGGAAGGTAGCCTGGCTCCTGGAGAGTAATCTGGCTCCTGTAGAGTAATTTGGCTCCTGGAGGGAAGCCTGGCTCCTGGAAGGTAGCCTGGCTCCTGGAAGGTAGCCTGGTTCCTGGAAGGTAGTCTGATTCCTGGAGGGTAGCCTGGCTCCTGGAAGGTAGCCTGGCTCCTGGAGGGTAGCCTGGCTCCTGGAAGGTAGCCTGACTCCTGGAGGGTAGCCTGGCTCCTTAAAGGTAGCCTGGCTCCTTGAGGGTAGCCTGGCTCCTTAAAGGTAGCCTGGCTCCTTGAGGGTAACCTGGCTCCTGGAAGGTAGCCTGGCTCCTGGAAGGTAGCCTGGCTCCTGGAAGGTAGCCTGGCTCCTGGAAGGTAGCTTGGCTCCTGGAGAGTAATCTGCCTCCTGGAGAGTAATCTGGCTCCTGGAAGGTAGCCTGGCTCCTGGAAGGTAGCCTGGCTCCTGGAAGGTAGCCTGGCTCCTGGAAAGTAGCTTGGCTCCTGGAGAGTAATCTGCCTCCTGGAGAGTAATCTGGCTCCTAGAGGGAAGCCTGGCTCCTGAAAGGTAGCCTGGCTCCTGGAGGGTAGCCTGGCTCCTGGAGGGTAACCTGGCTCCTGGAAGGTAGCCTGGCTTCTGGAAGGTAGCCTGGCTCCTGGAAGGTAGCCTGGTTCCTGGAAGGTAGTCTGATTCCTGGAGGGTAGCCTGGCTCCTAGAGGGCAGTCTCGCTCCTGGAAGATAGCCTGGCTCCAGGAGGGTAGCCTGGCTCCTGGAAGGTAGCCTGGCTCCTGGAGGGTAGCCTGGCTCCTGGAGGGCAGCCTGGCTCCTTGAAGGTAGCCTGGCTCCTGGAAGGTAGCCTGGCTCCTGGAGGGTAGCCTGGCTCCTGGAAGGTAGCCTGACTCCTGGAGGGTAGCCTGGCTCCTTAAAGGTAGCCTGGCTCCTTGAGGGTAGCCTGGCTCCTTAAAGGTAGCCTGGCTCCTTGAGGGTAACCTGGCTCTTGGAAGGTAGCCTGGCTCCAAGAAGGTAGCCTGGCTCCTGGAAGGTAGCCTGGCTCAAGGAGGGTAAATTGGCTCCTGGAAGGTAGCCTGGCTCCTGGAAGGTAGCCTGGCTCCAGGAGGTAGCTTAACTCCTGGAAGGTAGCCTGGCTCCTGGAGGGTAGCCTGGCTCCTTTAAGGTAGCCTGGCTCCTGGAAGGTAAACTGGGTCCTGGAAGGTAGCCTGGCTCCAGGAGGGTAGCATGACTCCTGGAAGGTAGGCTGGCTCCTGGAGGGTAGCCTGACTTCTGGAGGGTAACCTGGCTCCTTAAAGGTAGCCTGGCTCCTTGAGGGTAGCCTGGCCCCTTAAAGGTAGCCTGGCTCCTTGAGGGTAACCTGGCTCCTGGAAGGTAGCCTGGTTCCTGGAAGGTAGTCTGATTCCTGGAGGGTAGCCTGGCTCCTAGAGGGCAGTCTCGCTCCTGGAAGATAGCCTGGCTCCAGGAGGGTAGCCTGGCTCCTGGAAGGTAGCCTGGCTCCTGGAGGGTAGCCTGGCTCTTGGAAGGTAGCCTGGCTCCAAGAAGGCAGCCTGGCTCCTGGAAGGTAGCCTGGCTCAAGGATGGTAAATTGGCTCCTGGAAGGTAGCCTGGCTCCTGGAAGGTAGCCTGGCTCCAGGAGGTAGCTTAACTCCTGGAAGGTAGCCTGGCTCTTGGAGGGTAGCCTGGCTCCTTAAAGGTAGCCTGGTTCCAGGAGGGTAGCATGACTCCTGGAAGGTAGGCTGGCTCCTGGAGGGTAGCCTGGCTCCTGGAGGGTAACCTGGCTCCTGGAAGGTAGCCTGGTTCTAGGAGGGTAGCCAGGCTCCAGGAGGGTAGCCTGGCTCCTGGAAGGTAGCCTCGCTCCAGGAGGGTAGCCTGGCTCCTGGAGGGCAGCCTGGCTTCTTAAGGGTAGCCTGGCTCCTGGAAGGTAGCCTGGCTCCTGGAAGGTAGCCTGACTCCTGGAGGGTAACTTGGCTCCTGCAAGGTAGCCTGGCTCCTGGAGGGTAGCCTGGCTCCTGGAAGGTAGCCTGGTTCCAGGAGGGTAGCCTGACTCCTGGAAGGTAGCATGGCTCCTGGAGGGTAGCCTGGCTCCTTAAAGGTAGCCTGGCTCCTGGAAGGTAGCATGGCTCCTGGAAGGTAGCCTGGCTCCAGGAGGGTAGCCTGGCTCCTGGAAGGTAGCCTGGCTCCTGGAGGGTAGCCTGGCTCCTGGAAGGTAGCCTGGCTCCTGGAGAGTAATCTGGCTCCTGTAGAGTAATCTGGCTCCTGGAGGGAAGCCTGGCTCCAGGAAGGTAGCCTGGCTCCTGGAAGGTAGCCTGGTTCCTGGAAGGTAGACTGATTCCTGGAGGGTAGCCTGGCTCCTAGAGGGCAGTCTCGCTCATGGAAGATAGCCTGGCTCCAGGAGGGTAGCCTGGCTCCTGAAAGGTAGCCTGGCTCCTGGAGGGTAGCCTGGCTCCTGGATGGCAGCCTGGCTCCTTGAAGGTAGCCTGGCTCCTGGAAGGTAGCCTGGCTCCTTAAAGGTAGCCTGGCTCCTTGAGGGTAGCCTGGCTCCTTAAAGGTAGCCTGGCTCCTTGAGGGTAACCTGGCTCCTGGAAGGTAGCCTGGCTCCTGGAAGGTAGCCTGGCTCCTGGAAGGTAGCCTGGCTCCTGGAAGGTAGCTTGGCTCCTGGAGAGTAATCTGCCTCCTGGAGAGTAATCTGGCTCCTGGAAAGTAGCCTGGCTCCTGGAAGGTAGCCTGGCTCCTGGAAGGTAGCCTGGCTCCTGGAAGGTAGCTTGGCTCCTGGAGAGTAATCTGCCTCCTGGAGAGTAATCTGGCTCCTAGAGGGAAGCCTGGCTCCTGAAAGGTAGCCTGGCTCCTGGAGGGTAGCCTGGCTCCTGGAGGGTAACCTGGCTCCTGGAAGGTAGCCTGGCTTCTGGAAGGTAGCCTGGCTCCTGGAAGGTAGCCTGGTTCCTGGAAGGTAGTCGGATTCCTGGAAGGTAGCCTGGCTCCTGGAAGATAGCCTGGCTCCTGGAAGGTAGTCTGATTCCTGGAGGGTAGCCTGGCTCCTAGAGGGCAGTCTGCCTCCTGGAAGATAGCCTGGCTCCTGGAGGGTAGCCTGGCTCCTGGAAGGTAGCCTGGCTCCTGGAGGGTAGCCTGGCTCCTGGAGGGCAGCCTGGCTCCTGGAAGGTAGCCTGGCTCCTGGAGAGTAATCTGGCTCCTGTAGAGTAATCTGGCTCCTGGAGGGAAGCCTGGCTCCTGGAAGGTAGCCTGGCTCCTGGAAGGTAGCCTGGTTCCTGGAAGGTAGTCTGATTCCTGGAGGGTAGCCTGGCTCCTAGAGGGCAGTCTCGCTCCTGGAAGATAGCCTGGCTCCACGAGGGTTGCCTGTCTCCTGGAAGGTAGCCTGGCTCCTGGAGGGTAGCCTGGCTCTTGGAAGGTAGCCTGGCTCCAAGAAGGCAGCCTGGCTCCTGGAAGGTAGCCTGGCTCAAGGAGGGTAAATTGGCTCCTGGAAGGTAGCCTGGCTCCTGGAAGGTAGCCTGGCTCCAGGAGGTAGCTTAACTCCTGGAAGGTAGCCTGGCTCCTGGAGGGTAGCCTGGCTCCTTAAAGGTAGCCTGGCTCCTGGAAGGTAAACTGGGTCCTGGAAGGTAGCCTGGCTCCAGGAGGGTAGCATGACTCCTGGAAGGTAGCCTGGCTCCTGGAGGGTAGCCTGGCTCCTGGAAGGTAGCCTGGTTCCAGGAGGGTAGCCTGACTCCTGGAAGGTAGCCAGGCTCCTGGAGGGTAGCCTGGCTCCTGGAAGGTAGCCTCGTTCCAGGAGGGTAGCCTGGCTCCTGGAGGGTAGCCTAGCTCCTGGAGGGCAGCCTGGCTTCTTAAGGGTAGCCTGGCTCCTGGAAGGTAGCCTGGCTCCTGGAAGGTAGCCTGACTCCTGGAGGGTAACTTGGCTCCTGCAAGGTAGCCTGGCTCCTGGAGGGTAGCCTGGCTCCTGGAAGGTAGCCTGGTTCCAGGAGGGTAGCCTGACTCCTGGAAGTTAGCATGGCTCCTGGAGGGTAGCCTGGCTTCTTAAAGGTAGCCTGGCTCCTGGAAGGTTTCATGGCTCCTGGAAGGTAGCCTGGCTCCAGGAGGGTAGCCTGGCTCCTGGAAGGTAGCCTGGCTCCTGGAGGGTAGCCTGGCTCCTGCAGGAGGATAGACTGGCTCCTGGAAGGTAGCCTGGCTCCTGCAGGATAACATGGCTCCTGGAGGGTAGCCTGGCTCCTGGAGGGTAGCCTGGCTCCTGGAGGGAAGCCTGACTCCTGGAAGGTAGCGTGACTCCTGGAGGGTAGCCTGGCTCCTGGAGGGTAGCCTGGCTCCTGGAGGGCAGCCTGATTCTTGGAGGGTAGCCTGGCTCCTGGAGGGAAGCCTGGCTCCTGGAAGGTAGCGTGGCTCGTGGAGGGTAGCCTGGCTCCTGGAAGGTAGCCTGGCTCCTGGAGGGTAGCCTGGCTCTTGGAAGGTAGCCTGGCTCCAAGAAGGTAGCCTGGCTCCTGGAAGGTAGCCTGGCTCAAGGAGGGTAAATTGGCTCCTGGAAGGTAGCCTGGCTCCTGGAAGGTAGCCTGGCTCCAGGAGGTAGCTTAACTCCTGGAAGGTAGCCTGGCTCCTGGAGGGTAGCCTGGCTCCTTAAAGGTAGCCTGGCTCCTGGAAGGTAAACTAGGTCCTGGAAGGTAGCCTGGCTCCAGGAGGGTAGCATGACTCCTGGAAGGTAGGCTGGCTCCTGGAGGGTAGCCTGGCTCCTGGAGGGTAACCTGGCTCCTGGAAGGTAGCCTGGTTCTAGGAGGGTAGCCAGGCTCCTGGAGGGTAGCCTGGCTCCTGGAAGGTAGCCTCGCTCCAGGAGGGTAGCCTGGCTCCTGGAGGGTAGCCTGGCTCATGGAGGGCAGCCTGGCTTCTTAAGGGTAGCCTGACTCCTGGAAGGTAGCCTGGCTCCTGGAAGGTAGCCTGACTCCTGGAGGGTAACTTGGCTCCTGCAAGGTAGCCTGGCTCCTGGAGGGTAGCCTGGCTCCTGGAAGGTAGCCTGGTTCCAGGAGGGTAGCCTGACTCCTGGAAGGTAGCATGGCTCCTGGAGGGAAGCCTGGCTCCTTAAAGGTAGCCTGGCTCCTGGAAGGTAGCATGGCTCCTGGATGGTAGCCTGGCTCCAGGAGGGTAGCCTGGCTCCTGGAAGGTAGCCTGGCTCCTGGAGGGTAGCCTGGCTCCTGGAGGGTAGACTGGCTCCTGGAAGGTAGCCTGGCTCCTGCAGGGTAACTTGGCTCCTGGAGGGTAGCCTGGTTCCTGGAAGGTAGCTTGGCTCCTGGAAGGTAGCCTGGCTATTGGAAGGTAGCCTGACTCCTGGAGGGTAACTTGGCTCTTGGAAGGTAGCCTGGCTCCTGTAGGGTAGCCTGGCTCCAGGAAGATAGCCTGGCTCCAGGAGGGTAGCCTGACTCCTGGAAGGTAGCCTGGCTCCTGGAGGGTAGCCTGGCTCCTGGAGGGTAGCCTGGCTCCTGGAGAGTAGCCTGGTTGCTGGAAAGTAGCCTGGCTCCAAGAGGGTAGCCTGGCTCCTGGAAGGTAGTCTGTCTCCTGGAGGGTAGCCTGGCTTATAGAAGGTAGCCTGGCTCCTGGAGGGTAGCCTGGCTCCTGGAAGGTAGCCTGGCTCCTGGAGGGTAGCCTGGCTCCTGGAGGGCAGCCTGGCTCCTGGAAGGTAGCCTGACTTCTGGAGGGTAGCCAGACTCCTGGAAGGTAGCCTGGCTAATGGAAGGTAGCCTGGCTCCTGGAGAGTAATCTGGCTCCTGGAAAGTAATCTGGCTCCTGGAGGGAAGCCTGGCTCCTGAAAGGTAGCCTGGCTCCTGGAGGGTAACCTGGCTCCTGGAGGGTAGCCTGGCTCCTGGAGGGTAACTTGGCTCCTGGAAGGTAGCCTGGCTCCTGGAGGGTAGCCTGGCTTCTGGAAGGTAGCCTGGCTCCAAGAGGGTAGCCTGACTCCTGGAAGGTAGCCTGGCTCCTGGAGAGTAGCCTGGCTGCTGGAAGGTAGCCTGGCTCCAGGAGGAAAGCCTGGCTCCTGGAAGGTAGCCTGGCTCCTGGAGGGTAGCCTGGCTCCTGGAAGGTAGCCTGGCTCCTGGAGGGTAGCCTGGCTCCTGGAAGGTAGCCTGGCTCCAGGAGGGTAGCCTGGCTCCTGGAGGGTATCCTGGCTCCTGGAGGGCAGCCTGGCTCCTTAGAGGTAGCCTGGCTTCTGGAAGGTAGCCTGGCTCCTGGAAGATAGCCTGGCTCCTGGAAGGTAGTCTGATTCCTGGAGGGTAGCCTGGCTCCTAGAGGGCAGTCTGCCTCCTGGAAGATAGCCTGGCTCTTGGAGGTTAGCCTGGCTCCTGGAAGTTAGCCTGGCTCCTGGAGGGTAGCCTGGCTCCTGGAGGGCAGCCTGGCTCCTGGAAGGTAGCCTGGCTCCTGGAGAGTAATCTGGCTCCTGTAGAGTAATTTGGCTCCTGGAGGGAAGCCTGGCTCCTGGAAGGTAGCCTGGCTCCTGGAAGGTAGCCTGGTTCCTGGAAGGTAGTCTGATTCCTGGAGGGTAGCCTGGCTCCTGGAAGGTAGCCTGGCTCCTGGAGGGTAGCCTGGCTCCTTAAAGGTAGCCTGGCTCCTTGAGGGTAACCTGGCTCCTGGAAGGTAGCCTGGCTCCTGGAAGGTAGCCTGGCTCCTGGAAGGTAGCTTGGCTCCTGGAGAGTAATCTGCCTCCTGGAGAGTAATCTGGCTCCTGGAAAGTAGCCTGGCTCCTGGAAGGTAGCCTGGCTCCTGGAAGGTAGCCTGGCTCCTGGAAGGTAGCTTGGCTCCTGGAGAGTAATCTGCCTCCTGGAGAGTAATCTGGCTCCTACAGGGAAGCCTGGCTCCTGAAAGGTAGCCTGGCTCCTGGAGGGTAGCCTGGCTCCTGGAGGGTAACCTGGCTCCTGGAAGGTAGCCTGGCTTCTGGAAGGTAGCCTGGCTCCTGGAAGGTAGCCTGGTTCCTGGAAGGTAGTCTGATTCCTGGAATGTAGCCTGGCTCCTGGAAGATAGCCTGGCTCCTGGAAGGTAGTCTGATTCCTGGAGGGTAGCCTGGCTCCTAGAGGGCAGTCTGCCTCCTGGAAGATAGCCTGGCTCCTGGAGGGTAGCCTGGCTCCTGGAAGGTAGCCTGGCTCCTGGAGGGTAGCCTGGCTCCTGGAGGGCAGCCTGGCTCCTGGAAGGTAGCCTGGCTCCTGGAGAGTAATCTGGCTCCTGTAGAGTAATCTGGCTCCTGGAGGGAAGCCTGGCTCCTGGAAGGTAGCCTGGCTCCTGGAAGGTAGCCTGGTTCCTGGAAGGTAGTCTGATTCCTGGAGGGTAGCCTGGCTCCTAGAGGGCAGTCTCGCTCCTGGAAGATAGCCTGGCTCCACGAGGGTTGCCTGTCTCCTGGAAGGTAGCCTGGCTCCTGGAGGGTAGCCTGGCTCTTGGAAGGTAGCCTGGCTCCAAGAAGGTAGCCTGGCTCCTGGAAGGTAGCCTGGCTCAAGGAGGGTAAATTGGCTCCTGGAAGGTAGCCTGGCTCCTGGAAGGTAGCCTGGCTCCAGGAGGTAGCTTAACTCCTGGAAGGTAGCCTGGCTCCTGGAGGGTAGCCTGGCTCCTTAAAGGTAGCCTGGCTCCTGGAAGGTAAACTAGGTCCTGGAAGGTAGCCTGGCTCCAGGAGGGTAGCATGACTCCTGGAAGGTAGGCTGGCTCCTGGAGGGTAGCCTGGCTCCTGGAGGGTAACCTGGCTCCTGGAAGGTAGCCTGGTTCTAGGAGGGTAGCCAGGCTCCTGGAGGGTAGCCTGGCTCCTGGAAGGTAGCCTCGCTCCAGGAGGGTAGCCTGGCTCCTGGAGGGTAGCCTGGCTCATGGAGGGCAGCCTGGCTTCTTAAGGGTAGCCTGACTCCTGGAAGGTAGCCTGGCTCCTGGAAGGTAGCCTGACTCCTGGAGGGTAACTTGGCTCCTGCAAGGTAGCCTGGCTCCTGGAGGGTAGCCTGGCTCCAGGAAGGTAGCCTGGTTCCAGGAGGGTAGCCTGACTCCTGGAAGGTAGCATGGCTCCTGGAGGGTAGCCTGGCTCCTTAAAGGTAGCCTGGCTCCTGGAAGGTAGCATGGCTCCTGGAAGGTAGCCTGGCTCCAGGAGGGTAGCCTGGCTCCTGGAAGGTAGCCTGGCTCCTGGAGGGTAGCCTGGCTCCTGGAGGGTAGACTGGCTCCTGGAAGGTAGCCTGGCTCCTGCAGGGTAACTTGGCTCCTGGAGGGTAGCCTGGTTCCTGGAAGGTAGCTTGGCTCCTGGAAGGTAGCCTGGCTCTTGGAAGGTAGCCTGACTCCTGGAGGGTAACTTGGCTCTTGGAAGGTAGCCTGGCTCCTGTAGGGTAGCCTGGCTCCAGGAAGGTAGCCTGGCTCCAGGAGGGTAGCCTGACTCCTGGAAGGTAGCCTGGCTCCTGGAGGGTAGCCTGGCTCCTGGAGGGTAGCCTGGCTCCTGGAGAGTAGCCTGGTTGCTGGAAGGTAGCCTGGCTCCAAGAGGGTAGCCTGGCTCCTGGAAGGTAGTCTGTCTCCTGGAGGGTAGCCTGGCTTATAGAAGGTAGCCTGGCTCCTGGAGGGTAGCCTGGCTCCTGGAAGGTAGCCTGGCTCCTGGAGGGTAGCCTGGCTCCTGGAGGGCAGCCTGGCTCCTGGAAGGTAGCCTGACTTCTGGAGGGTAGCCAGACTCCTGGAAGGTAGCCTGGCTAATGGAAGGTAGCCTGGCTCCTGGAGAGTAATCTGGCTCCTGGAAAGTAATCTGGCTCCTGGAGGGAAGCCTGGCTCCTGAAAGGTAGCCTGGCTCCTGGAGGGTAACCTGGCTCCTGGAGGGTAGCCTGGCTCCTGGAGGGTAACTTGGCTCCTGGAAGGTAGCCTGGCTCCTGGAGGGTAGCCTGGCTTCTGGAAGGTAGCCTGGCTCCAAGAGGGTAGCCTGACTCCTGGAAGGTAGCCTGGCTCCTGGAGAGTAGCCTGGCTGCTGGAAGGTAGCCTGGCTCCAGGAGGAAAGCCTGGCTCCTGGAAGGTAGCCTGGCTCCTGGAGGGTAGCCTGGCTCCTGGAAGGTAGCCTGGCTCCTGGAGGGTAGCCTGGCTCCTGGAAGGTAGCCTGGCTCCAGGAGGGTAGCCTGGCTCCTGGAGGGTATCCTGGCTCCTGGAGGGCAGCCTGGCTCCTTAGAGGTAGCCTGGCTTCTGGAAGGTAGCCTGGCTCCTGGAAGATAGCCTGGCTCCTGGAAGGTAGTCTGATTCCTGGAGGGTAGCCTGGCTCCTAGAGGGCAGTCTGCCTCCTGGAAGATAGCCTGGCTCTTGGAGGTTAGCCTGGCTCCTGGAAGTTAGCCTGGCTCCTGGAGGGTAGCCTGGCTCCTGGAGGGCAGCCTGGCTCCTGGAAGGTAGCCTGGCTCCTGGAGAGTAATCTGGCTCCTGTAGAGTAATTTGGCTCCTGGAGGGAAGCCTGGCTCCTGGAAGGTAGCCTGGCTCCTGGAAGGTAGCCTGGTTCCTGGAAGGTAGTCTGATTCCTGGAGGGTAGCCTGGCTCCTGGAAGGTAGCCTGGCTCCTGGAGGGTAGCCTGGATCCTGGAAGGTAGCCTGACTCCTGGAGGGTAGCCTGGCTCCTTAAAGGTAGCCTGGCTCCTTGAGGGTAGCCTGGCTCCTTAAAGGTAGCCTGGCTCCTTGAGGGTAACCTGGCTCCTGGAAGGTAGCCTGGCTCCTGGAAGGTAGCCTGGCTCCTGGAAGGTAGCCTGGCTCCTGGAAGGTAGCTTGGCTCCTGGAGAGTAATCTGCCTCCTGGAGAGTAATCTGGCTCCTGGAAGGTAGCCTGGCTCCTGGAAGGTAGCCTGGCTCCTGGAAGGTAGCCTGGCTCCTGGAAAGTAGCTTGGCTCCTGGAGAGTAATCTGCCTCCTGGAGAGTAATCTGGCTCCTAGAGGGAAGCCTGGCTCCTGAAAGGTAGCCTGGCTCCTGGAGGGTAGCCTGGCTCCTGGAGGGTAACCTGGCTCCTGGAAGGTAGCCTGGCTTCTGGAAGGTAGCCTGGCTCCTGGAAGGTAGCCTGGTTCCTGGAAGGTAGTCTGATTCCTGGAGGGTAGCCTGGCTCCTAGAGGGCAGTCTCGCTCCTGGAAGATAGCCTGGCTCCAGGAGGGTAGCCTGGCTCCTGGAAGGTAGCCTGGCTCCTGGAGGGTAGCCTGGCTCCTGGAGGGCAGCCTGGCTCCTTGAAGGTAGCCTGGGTCCTGGAAGGTAGCCTGGCTCCTGGAGGGTAGCCTGGCTCCTGGAAGGTAGCCTGACTCCTGGAGGGTAGCCTGGCTCCTTAAAGGTAGCCTGGCTCCTTGAGGGTAGCCTGGCTCCTTAAAGGTAGCCTGGCTCCTTGAGGGTAACCTGGCTCCTGGAAGGTAGCCTGGCTCCTGGAAGGTAGCCTGGCTCCTGGAAGGTAGCCTGGCTCCTGGAAGGTAGCTTGGCTCCTGGAGAGTAATCTGCCTCCTGGAGAGTAATCTGGCTCCTGGAAGGTAGCCTGGCTCCTGGAAGGTAGCCTGGCTCCTGGAAGGTAGCCTGGCTCCTGGAAGGTAGCTTGGCTCCTGGAGAGTAATCTGCCTCCTGGAGAGTAATCTGGCTCCTAGAGGGAAGCCTGGCTCCTGAAAGGTAGCCTGGCTCCTGGAGGGTAGCCTGGCTCCTGGAGGGTAACCTGGCTCCTGGAAGGTAGCCTGGCTTCTGGAAGGTAGCCTGGCTCCAGGAGGGTAGCCTGGCTCCTGGAAGGTAGCCTGGCTCCTGGAGGGTAGCCTGGCTCCTGGAAGGTAGCCTGGCTCCTGGAGGGTAGCCTGGCTCCTGGAAGGTAGCCTGGCTCCGGGAGGGTAGCCTGATTCCAGGAAGGTAGCCTGGCTCCAGGAAGGTAGCCTGGCTCCTGGAGGGTAGCCTGGCTCCTGGAAGGTAGCCTGGCTCCTGGAAGGTAGCCTGGCTCCAGGAGGGTAGCCTGGCTCCAGGAGGGTAGCCTGGCTCCTGGAAGGTAGCCTGGCTCCTGGAGGGTAGCCTGGCTCCGGGAAGGTAGGCTGGCTCCAGGAGAGTAGCCTGGCTCCTGGAGGGTAGCCTGGCTCCTGGAGGGCAGCCTGGCTCCTGGAAGGTAGCCTGGGTCTTGGAAGGTAACCTGGCTCCTGGAAGGTATCCTGATTCCTGGAAGGTAGCCTGGCTCCTGGAGGGCAGCCTGGCTCCTGGAAGGTAGCCTGGCTCCAGGAGGGTAGCCTGGCTCCTGGAAGGTAGCCTGGCTCCTTGAGGGTAGCCTGGCTCCTGGAGGGCAGCCTGGCTCCTGGAAGGTAGCCTGGCTCCAGGAGGGTAGCCTAGCTTCTGGAAGGTAGCCTGGCTTCTGGAGGGTAGCCTGGCTCCTGGAGGGTAGCCTGGCTCCTGTAAGGTAGCCTGGCTCCAGGAGGGTAGCTTGGCTCCTGGAGGGTAGCCTGGCTCCTGGAGGGCAGCCTGGCTCCTTAAAGGTAGCCTGGCTCCTGGAAGGTAGCCTGGCTCCTGGAAGGTAGCCTGGCTCCAGGAGGGTAGCCTGGCTCTTGGAAGTTAGCCTGGCTCCTAGAGGGTAGCCTGGCTCCTGGAGGGCAGCCTGGCTCCTGGAAGGTAGCCTGGCTCCTGGAGGGTATCCTGGCTCCTGGAGGGCAGCCTGGCTCCTAAAAGGTAGCCTGGCTCCTGGAAGGTAGCCTGGCTCCAGGAGGGTAGCCTGGCTCCTGAAAGGTAGCCTGGCTCCTGGAGGGTAGCCTGGCTCCTGGAAGGTAGCCTGGCTCCTGGAGAGTAATCTGCCTCCTGGAGAGTAATCTGGCTCCTGGAGGGAAGCCTGGCTCCTGAAAGGTAGCCTGGCTCATGGAGGGTAACCTGGCTCCTGGAAGGTAGCCTGACTCCTGGAGGGTAACTTGGCTCCTGGAAGGTAGCCTGGCTCCTAGAGGGTAGCCTGGCTCCTGGAGGGCAGCCTGTCTCCTGGAAGGTAGCCTGGCTCCTGGAGAGTAATCTGGCTCCTGGAGAGTAATCTGGCTCCTGGAGGGAAGCCTGGCTCCTGAAAGGTAGCCTGGCTCCTGGAGGGTAACCTGGCTCCTGGAAGGTAGCCTGACTCCTGGAGGGTAACTTGGCTCCTGGAAGGTAGCCTGGCTCCTGGAGGGTAGCCTGGCTCCTGGAAGGTAGCCTGGCTCCAGGAAGGTAGCCTGACTCCTGGAGGGTAGCCTGGCTTCTGGAAGGTAGCCTGGCTCCTGGAAGGTAGCCTGGCTCCTGGAAGGTAGCCTGGCTCCTGGAGGGTACCCTGGCTCCTGGAAGGTATCCTGGCTCCTGGAGGGTAGCCTGGCTCCTGGAAGGTAGCCTTGGTCCAGGAGAGTAGCCTGGCTCCTGGAGGGTAGCCTGGCTCCTGGAGGGCAGCCTGGCTCCTTAAAGGTAGCCTGGCTCCTGGAAGGTAGCCTAGCTCTTGGAGGGTATCCTGGCTCCTGGAAGGTAGCCTGGCTCCAGGAAGGTAGCCTGACTCCTGGAGGGTAGCCTGGCTCCTGGAAGGTAGCCTGGCTCCTGGAAGGTAGCCTGGCTCCTGGAAGGTAGCCTGGCTCCTGGAGGGTAACCTGGCTCCTGGAAGGTAGCCTGGCCCCAGGAGGGTAGCCTGACTCCTGGAAGGTATCCTGGCTTCTGGAGGGTAGCCTGGCTCCTGGAAGGTAGCCTGGGTCCAGGAGAGTAGCCTGGCTCCTGGAGGGTAGCCTGGCTCCTGGAGGGCAGCCTGGCTCCTTAAAGGTAGCCTGGCTCCTGGAAGGTAGCCTGGCTCCTGGAAGGTAGCCTGGCTCCTGGAAGGTAGCCTGGCTCCTGGAGGGTAGCCTGGCTCCTGGAGGGTAACTTGGCTCCTGGAAGGTAGCCTGGCTCCAGGAGGGTAGCCTAGCTTCTGGAAGATAGCCTGGCTCCTGGAGGGTAGCCTGGCTCCTGGAGGGGAGCCTGGCTCCTGGAAGGTAGCCTGGCTCCAGGAGGGTAACCTGGCTCCTGGAAGGTAGCCTGGCTCCTGGAGGGTAGCCTGGCTCCTGGAGGGCAGCCTGGCTCCTGGAAGGTAGCCTCGCTCCAGGAGGGTAGCCTAGCTTCTGGAAGGTAGCCTGGCTCCTGGAGGGTAGCCTAGCTTCTGGAAGATAGCCTGGCTCCTGGAGGGGAGCCTGGCTCCTGGAAGGTAGCCTGGCTCCAGGAGGGTAGCCTGGCTCCTGGAGGATAGCCTGGCTCCTGGAGGGCAGCCTGGCTCCTCAAAGGTAGCCTGGCTCCTGGAAGGTAGCCTGGCTCCTGGAAGGTAGCCTGGCTCCAGGAGGGTAGCCTGGCTCCTGGAAGGTAGCCTGGCTCCTGGAGGGTAGCCTGGCTCCTGGAGGGCAGCCTGACTCCTGGAAGGTAGCCTGGCTCCAGGAAGGTAGCCTGGCTCCTGGAGGGTAGCCTGGCTCCTGGAGGGCAGCCTGGCTCCTTAAAGGTAGCCTGGCTCCTTTAGGGTAGCCTGGCTCCTGGAGGGTAGCCTGGCTCCTGGAAGGTAGCCTGGCTCCAGGAGGATAGCCTGGCTCCTGGAGGGCAGCCAGGCTCCTTAAAGGTAACCTGGCTCCTGGAAGGTAGCCTGGCTCCTGGAAGGTAGCCTGGCTCCAGTAGGGTAGCCTGGCTCCTGGAAGTTAGCCTGGTTCCTGGAGGGTAGCCTGGCTCTTGGAGGGCAGCCTGGCTCCTTAAAGGTAGCCTGGCTCCTGGAAGGTAGCCTGGCTCCTGGAAGGTAGCCTGGCTCCAGGAAGGTAGCCTGGCTCCTGGAAGGTAGCCTGGTTCCTGGAGGGTAGCCTGGCTCCTGGAGGGCAGCCTGGCTCCTGGAAGGTAGCCTGGCTCCAAGAGTGTAGCCTGGCTCCTGGAAGGTAACCTGGCTCCTGGAGAGTAGCCTGGCTCCTGGAGGGTAGCCTGGCTCCTGGAAGGTAGCCTGGCTCCAGGAGGGTAGCCTGGCTCCTGGAGGGCAGCCTGGCTCCTTAAAGGTAGCCTGGTTCCTGGAAGGTAGCCTGGCTCCTGGAAGGTAGCCTGGCTCCAGGAGGGTCGCCTGGTTTCTGGAAGGTAGCCTGGTTCCTGGAGGGTAGCCTGGCTCCTGGAGGGCAGCCTGGCTCCTGGAGGGCAGCCTGGCTCCTTAAAGGTAGCCTGGCTCCTGGAAGGTAGCCAGGCTCCTGGAAGGTAGCCTAGCTCCTGGAGGGTAGCCTGGCTCCTGGAGAATAGCCTGGCTCCTGGAAGATAGCCTGGCTCCAGGAGGGTAGCCTGGCTCCTGGAGGGCAGCCTGGCTCCTTAAAGGTAGCCTGGTTCCTGGAAGGTAGCCTGGCTCCTGGAAGGTAGCCTGATTCCTGGAGGGTAGCCTGGCTCCTGGAGGGCAGTCTGGCTCCTGGAAAGTAGCCTGGCTCCAGGAGGGTAGCCTGGCTCCTGGAGGGTAGCCTGGCTCCTGGAGGGTAGCCTGGCTCCTGGAAGGTAGCCTGGCTCCAGGAGGGTAGCCTGGCTCCTGGAGGGTAGCCTGGCTCCTGGAGGGCAGCCTGGCTCCTGGAAGGTAGCCTGGCTCCAGGAGGGTAGCCTGGCTCCTGGAAGGTTTCCTGGCTCCTGGAGGGTAGCCTGGCTCTCGGAGGGAAGCCTGTGTTACGTACTCCTAGCTGAATACGTATATAAATTTAAAATAAACTTTTGTTCCATTTCATCATATATGTACACATTATATTTTTGTAAATTATCGTGTGGTGTGGCAGCATCAGTGGGGACAGGAGCGTGGTCGCTCTTCACACGTCTAATACCTGTTAGATTCGGGAAGTTAGAATTGCTGGACCTGTTCAGTTTGGGAGTTCCAGATGTCACTTTTATTAAGTTTATATAATTGTTTATTTACTGTAATTAAGCAGGTGGCAATGTACTTATATATTTTGCAAGTAACTATTATATTTAATTTGCATTCTTATGTGTTTTAAGAACAAGTGGTTGTTCAATTAGTTTTAATATTAAAAAGTCTTTAGTGTCCATCCCTCATCCTGGATGAGGCAGGGGGGGAGAGGATTATGGGTAGCGACAGAGCTAGAGCTCAGTAGCTGATACGGGGCAGGAGAGATCACATCTTGTAGAGTTAAGTCTGTAACATTCATGTTGTGCCATATTCATATTTTATTATATTATAGTCTGTGAGAGACAATACTTTTTGTTTGTTGTATAAGTTAACTTTACCATCTGTGTTTTATTATTATACTTTATTGAATATATTATAAGTTATATGTATAATTCTTCAGTCCTAAAGGAAAATTTTAACAAAGTGCTCATTACTTATTAAGGGTAGCCTGGCTCCTGGAAGGTAGCCTGGCTCCTGGAAGGTAGCCTGGCTCCTGGAGGGTAACTTGGCTTTGGGAGTTCTGAGTGTCTGGGATTTAATAGAATTATTGTGCAGACAATAAAATAATTGATAAAATATATATTTGTAAGAGGTTCACTGGAGGGTAACCTGTGACCCTCATTTTATATTATTTATTTCTTTAAACACTTTCAGTAAAATAACAGAGTTGGGAAACAATGTTAATATGTTAATCACATTAATGCAATGTCACATCTTTTCAATTATAGCAGTGATTTTTATAAATTAATAATTAATTACATATAATATTGATAAAGGTATTACGAAGTATATATTTTATAAACTCAAATTTTTTTATGTTATACAACCTTCCAATAAATCTTTATTAGAATTTTTTGCCTATTTTGAAATAATTTGTTGTATTTTATTGGTGTCACATATGAAGTTTAATGTTTCTGTTATATAACTATTAGACTAAAGAGGTGTCAGTTCTGCTTCCTTAATCAAACAGCACACTACAGGTAGGTTTTATATAATTACATTGATTAATTATTGTCTATTCGTGATATTAAATAAGAGATCATTTGGAGGAAGTAAAAAATTCTGGATATCAAATAATGTATATATTTGTTAGGCACCACTTATTATGTATCACATCAAAGATATAATTCAAAAGAATTGAAATTCAGACGTCTATTTTATTCTCATATGAGTTTTTTACATCTCATTATCATGCATGGAGAGGAATCCCAACTTGCACATCAGCAGATGGGAATCCAAACCTTAACAAATGAGCGATAGCTAACATAATATCTTATGTGTCAAGTTAGCACTGAACTAAACTACTTTCGAATTAATGTGACAATGGTCTACCAGAGGAGACAGCTCCCCCTCCTGCTACAGTCCGGTAAGGGACTTGCCTGAGAAGTCTATTTTTTTTTCATTAATGAGCAGTTAGTAAGTCCTTCAGAAAAGCCTGGTAGACTGCATCCTAATGATACCCGATCAAGTGGAAAACTCAACTCTCACTTCATGATGTTACATTACAATTGATGAGGGTTTTTATATGGCAGGAACTGGCTGATGGTAAACACTAATCGCTGTATACTGGTTGAATAACGGTAGAGTTAAAACATGGAAAAACAGGCCAGCCGGTTGGGTCCGGGTAGACGATGATGCCTCTACCAAGGAAGGCGCTGACGAAGCTGTAGGTTCCGTAAGTTATCACATGGTGATCTCCGAGGGACAGCATTACCAGGTCTGAGACAGGATCACTACTTCCTGTAAATGCGTCTTTGTGACAGTTATTATGTACAACTACAATTAGTTATATACAGCAGACGATAAGTCACAATAACGTGACTCAAGACATGATGACCAAACCACTCACTAGACGATGAAGAGGATTATGTTTCGGTCCGTCCTGGACTCATTATCAAATCGTGTGGACTTGATAAAGATCAAGATTAGACTTAATCAAGAAGTAGGACCCACGACTTGATAAAGGTCCTGGACGGGACGAAACGTCGTCGTTTCTTCATTTTCTGAAGTGTGGTTTGGTCATCATGTCAGACAAACGTTTCAGATCAAAATAAGCCAAGTCAAAATATTTTGTGTAGAAAGATTTCTCAGCGTTTTGGCCGAGACGTTACAAATTATAAAGTCCATCGCTAAAATATTTTAAACAATTACATTCAACTGTGATGGATTTAAACACCGAATGAATAAATATGTCAAAACTTATTTTGTTATGTGCTGATATTCTTCGGCAACACCACTGCCTAAAATTTAATGAATTTGAAAACCTCTCTAAATTTGTTGACAATTCTTTTTACATCAGCGCTGAAATGTGTGATGACTGGAAAGGTCCTGGAAGACCCTATGGTGGTACTGCTATCCTCAGCCATAACAACATGCAGTATAAAGTTTGAGAGAAGTATTTTCCTTTGAAAGAACGAGTTAGAGTTAGCACAGAGTCAGATGAGTTCGAGGTAAACATAAGTAGGAAGCGGGAGATGAAGAAGGCCCTCAGTCGCCTTCTGACTAAGGAAAGAGAGAACGTCATCAAGGGGAACATTAGTAAACAGAGTCAAATGGGAATGATGCAAGACTAAGCATCTTACATGCGGGCTGCAGTCTTAGTCTTTCTATGAAGTCTGAGAGTGACGAAGGTGGGCAGGAGAAAAAGTGCCCAAGATAAGGAGTAAGAGTTTTAGTAAGCCAAGAGGAAAGGGGGATAACTGACAGAGCCCTCTTGAAGAAATGATGAGACGAAGAGGAAGACCAGGTTTATGAGTATTTGGAAGACCTTAGAAATAAGGAAGAGAGGAGCAGATGACACGGAAACGTTTAATAAGATCGAAGTCAGGAGGACACAGACTTGAGAGCTGTCTTAGTTTGCGGTTGAAGGAAGTTTTAAGACGATCCATAGGGTAGAAGTCAGAGGATCATAAGTGCGGGAGTCAGAGAGCAAGACATCAGTTTTCTGGAGGTAGTTCACACGGTCATGGACAACCACCGGATTGTCTTTGTCGGAAGGAAGTGTAAGAATAGAGTTGTTAGCTTTCAGGGAGGCAAGGGCGACGAGGAAGGTGGTGATTTTTGTGAAAAAAAACTGTCAAGAACGGAGGATAAGGGCCTTCCTGAGGGCAGACTGGTCTGAAAAAGTACTAGTTAGAATTTACAAACTTATCACAGGAAGTTTTGAGGTCAATGCGACAGCGAGGGCTAGGGGAAGTAGCAAAAGAGAGACCAAGTCCGAGAAGTTCTTCCTGGTGCTTTAAGAGAGAGAAAGAAGAAAGACTGGTAACACAATCAGAGAGAGTATAGTGTCAACTCCCAGTTTATAGTGTCCTACATATCACAAAGTGCCAAACTTCATAGTCTCAGTGTCATACATACCCTGATGTATATATATGAATGTATATAGTATGTCATGAATATAGCCCAACCAATACTACCCCCACCTCCAAAACCGACCCATCCCCCCCTCAAGGACACCCTCACCAACCGGCGCACCTCACTACCTGCGTTGATCCTCACCTCCTAGCCTACACACCCACCTGTTGCTGGTGTCAAAATCCCTAGCTGATACCTCCATACCCACCTGTTGCTGGTGCCCCCACCCCCAGCTGTTTCTGGTGCCCCTACACCCAGCTGTTGCTGGTGCCCCCAACCCCAGCTGTTGACTCCACACCCAGCTATTGCCCGTGCCCCCATACCCAGCTGTTGCCTCCACACCCACGTGTTGCTGGTGCCCCTACACCCAGCTGTTGCCCCTACCCCCAGCTGTTACCTCCACACCCAGCTATTGCTCGTGCCCCCACACCCACCTGTTGCCCCCCTACACCCACGTGTTGCTGGTTCCCCCACACCCGTCTGTTGTTGGTGCCCCCACACCCACCTGTTGCTGTTGCCCCAACTCCCACCAGTTACTGGTGCCCCAACACCAAACTGTTACTGGTGCCCCCACACCCAGCTGTTGCCCCAACACCCACCTGTTGTTGGTGCCCCCACACCCACCTGTTGCTGGTGCTCCCATTCCCACCTGTTGCTGGTGCCTCCACACCCAGCTGTTGCTGGTGCCCCCACACCCACCTGTTGCCCCCACACCCAGCTGTTGCTGGTGCCCCACACCCAGCTGTGCTGGTGCCTTCACACCCAGCTGTTGCTGGTGCCCCCAAACCCACCTGTTGCCTCCACACCCAGCTGTTGCCCCACACCCAGCTGTTGCCCCACACCCAGCTGTTGCCTCCACACCCACCTGTTGCTGGTGCCCCAACGGCCAACTGTTGCTGGTGCCCCCACACCCATCGGATGCTGGTGCCCCCACACCCAGCTGTTGCCCCACACCCAGCTGTGCTGGTGCCTTCACACCCAGCAGCTGCTGGTGCCCCCAAACCCACCTGTTGCCTCCACACCCAGCTGTTGCTGGTGCCCCACACCCACCTGTTGCTGGTGCCCCAACGGCCAACTGTTGCCCCCACACCCATCGGATGCTGGTGCCCCCACACCCAGCTGTTGCTGGTGCCTCTACACCCAGCTGTTACTGGTACCTCTACCCTCAGCTGTTGCCTCCCACCCACCAGTTGCTGGTGCCCCCACACCCACCTGTTGCTAGTGTCCCCACCCCCAGCTGTTGCTGGTGCCCCTACACTCAGCTGTTGCTGGTGCCCCCACACCCACCTGTTGCCCCAATCCCCAGCTGTTTTTGGTGCCCCCACACCCACCTGTTGCTGGTGCCCCTACACTCAGCTGTTGCCCCCACACCCACCTGTTGCTGGTGCCCCTACACTCAGCTGTTGCTGGTGCCCCCACACCCAACTGTTGTTCCCACACCCACCAGTTGCTGGTGCCCCTACACCCACCTGTTGCCCCCATACCCAGCTGTTCCTGGTGGCTCCACACCCAGCTGTTGCTGGTGCCTCCACACCCACCTGTTGCTGGTGCCCCCACACCCACCTGTTGCTGGTGCCTCCACACCCACCTGTTGCTGGTGCCTCCACACCCAGCGGTTGCTGGTGCCCCCACACCCAGCTGTTGCCCTCACACCTAGCTGTTTCTAGTGCCCCCACACCCACCTGTTGCTGGTGCCCACACACCCAGCTGTTGCTGGTGCCCACACACCCACCTGTTGCTGGTGCCCTCACACCCACCTGTTGCTGGTGCCCACACACCCAGCTGTTGCTGGTGCCCTCACACCCACCTGTTGCTGGTGCCCACACACCCACCTGTTGCTGGTGCCCTCACACCTAGCTGTTTCTGGTGCCCACACACCCACCTGTTGCTGGTGCTCTCACACCTAGCTGTTTCTGGTGCCCACACACCCACCTGTTGCTGGTGCCCACACACCCACCTGTTGCTGGTGCCCACACACCCACCTGTTGCCCACACACCCACCTGTTGCTGGTGCCCACACACCCACCTGTTGCTGGTGCCCACACACCCACCTGTTGCTGGTGCCCACACACCCACCTGTTGCTGGTGCCCTCACACCCACCTGGTGCTGGTGCCCACACACCCACCTGTTGCTGGTGCCCTCACACCTAGCTGTTTCTGGTGCCCCCAAACCCACCTGTTGCTGGTACCCACACACCCAGCTGTTGCTGGTGCCCACACACCCAGCTGTTGCTGGTGCCCACACACCCACCTGTTGCTGGTGCCCACACACCCACCTGTTGCTGGTGCCCATACACCCACCTGTTGCTGGTGCCCACACACCCACCTGTTGCCCACACACCCACCTGTTGCTGGTGCCCACACACCCACCTGTTGCTGGTGCCCACACACCCACCTGTTGCTGGTGCCCACACACCCACCTGTTGCTGGTGCCCACACACCCACCTGTTGCTGGTGCCCACACACCCACCTGTTGCTGGTGCCCACACACCCACCTGTTGCTGGTGCCCACACACCCACCTGTTGCCCCCACACCCATTTTGGTTTGTATATACATAAAGGTTGCTTATACTGAATCGTGATAAAGGACTTAGATTTCAATATTAGTATTTCATTTTTGATTGTATGAGCAAATAATATTTAGGTTTGAATATAAATATCGACAGTGCTGAACATGTGAAATCTACCAGTGAAATTATTGTATGACATTTGGGTAGCTATTTTGATTCAATGCGAGAACAGTGTATCATGATTTTTGTTGAAGAAATTAACATATCAAGTGAAATGTATTTGTGGAAACTTTGAAAGTTAAAGGAAATTAAATATTGATGTTTTTTTCTTGCCCATGTATATATTATTGTGCTATGATAATATAAATTCCTATTGAGGTTGCTAGGTTAGGTTAGGTTGTAAGGTTGGCTAGTGTTATTAGATCCTAATTAATTTAAGTTAATTAATACACTTTCGCGCCCTCGGCAAACATTAAAAAAAAACTATCGCATTGTGTGCGCAGCGTTTTGGGCTCTTGAGCGTCAACACCGAAAAGTGTATAATCTTTTCACTCTCCTGACATTAATTCTCAAGCTACGTATTTCATTTTGGTAGCAATGTGTTCGCAATAAAATTCTCTAGAACATTATATGTATAAAACGTCACCAAATTATGAGCTATCCCACCACGAAATAAAGAACAACGTAGATCACTTGCCGTGAGCGCCAAACAGCAACAAAATGTTTCTACTCTTTTGTTGGTTGTCAACTCCAGACTTGTCCTACAGCGTTAAGTTTGGTATCACTGAACTCGCAATAAAATTCCCTACGCAGACATATGCCTATAAATGTAGAATCATTGAAGCGATTCACCTGCAAGGGTGTGGGAAGTGGCCCAAGTGTTAGCGGGTATCTGAGACGGGATGACACATGTGCGATACAGTGCTATGAAAGTATATACTTTTCTCACTGTCCTGACATTAAAATTCTTGAGCTACGTATTTCATTTTTGTAGCAATGTGTTCGCAATAGAATGTTCTATAAGAACATAGGTAAAAAATGTCAACTGAGCGTAAGTTAGATTGGCGCAAAATAAAAAACTACGCTGCTCCATATCCGTGAGCGTCAAACACCAACGAAATGTTTTTACTATATTCATGTTTTTCAAGTCTATACTTGTTGCACACTGTTTTTTTTTTTAGTTGTATAGTGATCGGAATATAATTTCCTACACAGACATATGCATATAAAAAGAAATTCTTGGGAAGCCCTACGTGAGGGCTTCCGGCCGACCGGCCGACCAGGCAGTCGGTCGGCCGAGAAGACAGCACGCTGGACTTGTGATCCTGTGGTCCTGGGTTCGATCCCAGGCGCCGGCGAGAAACAATGGGCACAGTTTCTTTCACCCTATGCCTCTGTTACCTAGCAGTAAAATAGGTACCTGGGTGTTAGTCAGCTGTCACAGGCTGCTTCCTGGGGGTGGAGGCCTGGTCGAGGACCGGGCCGCGGGGACACTTAAAAGCCCCGAAATCGTCTCAAGATAACCTCAAGATACGTGTACCAACGCCCAAACTCACCCAACTGTAACCCGTTTGGGACACCCGTACACACACCCGCCACACCCAAAAAAATCTTTATGAATTTCGAGTCTACTTACGGCAGTTCATGTGCTACAGTGTTCATTCAGGTATGAAATTAGTCGCAATAAATTAGACTATAATACTATAAAAACCTAGGTCAATTATGTGTCCTTACCAAGGGAAAGAAGATTGTAGAAAAATAAGTTGAGCATTCTTTCCCCACTCCACCTCCTTCAGGTCAACATTCCTGAAGTTGCTCAACAGATGTTTCGCAGGTGGAGTGAAGCTGTTGCGGGTGGTTACTTCCTCTCCACCCAATACATCCTTTTCCGGTGGACGGAATAACACAAGAGTGCAACATCGCAGGTCTTGCATCCTATGCCGGTCTCCTTCCTTATACCGGACTTCGCGCATACGTGACACCTCCGACGCTTGAGCAGTTTGACAATTTCATGTTTCAGCTTGTAGTTTAGACGATGTTCTGAATCAACAATACGTTCCTGCCTTTTCTGTGTAGGTGGAAGACTTGAGTCAAAGTCATCTGTCACAGCCACCTCGTCAAATGGCTGTGTACCAGAAATCTCGTGTTCTGATTCAGTGGAGGCTTCAGCTTGAGGTGTTGACGTAAACAAAGGCCGCCTCACACCAGATGGTCCGGGTGTTGACATGGCGGCAGCATAGGCACGACCTGTGTCATCATTTAGGTGTGGAGCATGCACCTAGTGTGTAGATGTTGTTGTTGTTGCAGGCCACTCTTCCGTGTCCCACTTCAATAGGGACCAAATAGCCACCTCGTGAAACTGGAGCAATATTAGTTTCTTGCGATCACTGATGTTGTTTTTGTACAAAGCAAAGGCATTCTGCAAAGCCATTTGCAGAAAATAAAACGTTATTTTCTTAGTCCACTTGTGACTTTTCTTGGTGAAACGGTAATACTTGACCATTTGGTCGAAGTGGTTCACATCTTTCATGAACTTATTGTACTCGCAAATTGCAGTGGGTTTGTTCACTGTTACCTGTTGTAGTCCAGTTGTTCCGTCGCGTTTGCGAACTCGTTTCCTTCATTGAACTTCCTGAGTGTCTGCATTGTGGACGTTGGTAATCATTGAGACCACTCGCTTGTCTTTCCACAGTAGAACGAAGGTGTTATCTTTGCGGCGGTATACTGAGGTATCCACTGGAAGTTTACCCTTGGCTATATCTTGCAGTTCCTTTGGGGCGCCACGTATTAGTCTAATTGTGCCACATATGTAGACCCCAAGTTCTCTCAACTTCTCTGTTAGGATATAGTAATTTAGTTAGTTGTAGTAATTATCCATGTACAGATGATGACCCTTGTTCACTAGAGGCCGAATCAACCCCGTGACTGTTTCGATGACCGTTTTACCAATACCAGAATACACGTCAAAGTCATATATGTAGCTAGTTGTTGAGTCAGCTTGCATATACAGTTTCACACCATATTTGTCTGGTTTGTATGGATTGTACACCTTGAACGAGAGTCGGCCACGCCATGCCATTGTACCTTCATCTAAACACAACTCTTTCTTTGGCCAGTAAACTTCTGCAAACCTTTGTTTCAAGTAATCCATCACTGGTCTCACTTTTATCAACTTGTCAGTATTGTTCAAGGGAACCGCATTGTTATTGAAAGTATGGAAGAACTGGCCTATATGCTGAAAACGTTTTGTCGTCATAAACATGTTAAAGAACCGAGCATGCCATAGTTTTGTTGTTTGCCAATACATCCTCATAGTTGGGAGCCTGTTTATCCCCATCAATATGCACAGTCCCAAATATCTGGCCATTTCTTTGACCTTGACTGGTTGCCAAATATCTCCGACATTTTCAGAGGCCATCCGGAATATCTGTGAAGCATACAAATTCGTTTCCTTTGTCAAGAACTCAATCAATGAACGGGTAAAAACAATTGAATATATCCTAGTGCACTCGTTGGTTTGGTAATCGTCAGGCCCGGGTTCCAGTAAAATCATCTAACAATGGGGGATTGTTGCTACGAGTTCAGCCACCACTAGTCCTAGGCTGGCAAGTACGTACTGGTACGCTTTCGAGGAGGCTCGGCTGATCTATCTTCCTCACTTTCCTCCTCACTTGTAAATTCAATGCTAGAATCACTGCCACTTTCCACATTGGGTGGTGTTTTACTACGACGAGAAACATTTCGTGTAATTAGCTTTTGTTTGGGCTTACATACAGCACGTGTGCGCCTTGTGGTGAGTGGCGGCGGTGCCGGTGCCCCCTCCTCCTCCTCCTCTGTAATGCCCTCAGTATCTTCCTCAGTCGTTGTTGCCCCATGCGCTCCAGGTCCCCGAACGTCACAATTATCGTCCAAATAGTCAACATCAGGTTCAATGCCCTCATTATCATCATCATCATAATCAACGTCGGATAAGGCTTCCACGAGGCCGGGAATTTTTGTTGGTGTTACTTTCACTCGACTGTACCTCCCGCAGATCTGACTTATTTTGTCCTCGGTTGATGAACTGGATGCTCCCTTGGGCGCAACACAGCTTGGGGTTTGAGCAGAATCCATTGTAAATGAATGTATTGGGTCAATTACACACGGAAACGGCGAAAACTGCTGAAAACCGAGCGAGTTTGGCGCGCGAAAGGAGAGCGACCCGGCCAGTCCACATGACAACAAAACAATAAGCCGATCACGTGACCCAGTAGGCCGAGGTGCCATGCGGCCTAGTCGGGAGAACGAGAATTTCATGGCGCGCATTTTGAAACCAACTCCAAGTATATCGGATTTAAATTGGATTTTATACAATTATTATTTAATAGGACGTAAATTTACGACTTGTGGGCGGAAACAAGAGAAATATATTGGTCGTAAATATACGACCGTGGGGCGCGAATATGTATTGCTTAGGGAACAATGTTCCTTAACAGTATATTAATAAAGATAAGAATAAGTATTAAATATATCAACACATATTAGAACAATGGATATAAACTAGATATTTGCTGAGCAATATTGCTCAGCTGGGAAATTAAAGTAACTGAAAAAAATACGACTGGACCGGAGTTTGGGAATAAACGTTCCTAAAATATTTGGGAACACTGCATGTCGCCCAAGGTCATCAACACCACGGTCATCAACACTGCATGTCGCCCAAGGTCATCAACACCACAGTCATCAACACTGCATGTCACCCAAGGTCATCAACACCGCATGTCGCCCAAGGTCATCAACACTGCATGTCACCCAAGGTCATCAACACCGCATGTCGCCCAAGGTCATCAACACTGCATGTCGCCCAAGGTCATCAACACTGCATGTCGCCCAAGGTCATCAACACTGCATGTCGCCCAAGGTCATCAACACCACGGTCATCAACACTGCATGTCGCCCAAGGTCATCAACACCACAGTCATCAACACTGCATGTCACCCAAGGTCATCAACACCGCATGTCGCCCAAGGTCATCAACACTGCATGTCGCCCAAGGTCATCAACACCGCATGTCGCCCAAGGTCATCAACACTGCATGTCGCCCAAGGTCATCAACACCACGGTCATCAACACTGCATGTCGCCCAAGGTCATCAACACCACGGTCATCAACACTGCATGTCGCCCAAGGTCATCAACACCACGGTCATCAACACTGCATGTCGCCCAAGGTCATCAACACTGCATGTCACCCAAGGTCATCAACACTACAGTCATCAACACTGCATGTCGCCCAAGGTCATCAACACCGCATGTCGCCCAAGGTCATCAACACCAGGGTCATCAACACTGCATGTCGCCCAAGGTCATCAACACCAGGGTCATCAACACTGCATGTCACCCAAGGTCATCAACACTACAGTCATCAACACTGCATGTCGCCCAAGGTCATCAACACCGCATGTCGCCCAAGGTCATCAACACTGCATGTCACCCAAGGTCATCAACACCACGGTCATCAACACTGCATGTCGCCCAAGGTCATCAACACCACGGTCATCAACACTGCATGTCACCCAAGGTCATCAACACCACGGTCATCAACACTGCATGTCACCCAAGGTCATCAACACCACGGTCATCAACACTGCATGTCGCCCAAGGTCATCAACACCACGGTCATCAACACTGCATGTCACCCAAGGTCATCAACACCACAGTCATCAACACTGCATGTCACCCAAGGTCATCAACACCACAGTCATCAACACTGCATGTCACCCAAGGTCATCAACACCGCATGTCGCCCAAGGTCATCAACACCGCATGTCGCCCAAGGTCATCGACACCAGGGTCATCAACACTGCATGTCGCCCAAGGTCATCAACACTGCATGTCGCCCAAGGTCATCAACACTGCATGTCGCCCAAGGTCATCAACACCAAGGTCATCAACACTGCATGTCACCCAAGGTCATCAACACCACGGTCATCAACACTGCATGTCACCCAAGGTCATCAACACCACGGTCATCAACACTGCATGTCGCCCAAGGTCATCAACACCACGGTCATCAACACTGCATGTCACCCAAGGTCATCAACACCACAGTCATCAACACTGCATGTCACCCAAGGTCATCAACACCACAGTCATCAACACTGCATGTCACCCAAGGTCATCAACACCGCATGTCGCCCAAGGTCATCAACACTGCATGTCACCCAAGGTCATCAACACCGCATGTCACCCAAGGTCATCAACACTGCATGTCACCCAAGGTCATCAACACCACAGTCATCAACACTGCATGTCACCCAAGGTCATCAACACCACAGTCATCAACACTGCATGTCACCCAAGGTCATCAACACCGCATGTCGCCCAAGGTCATCAACACTGCATGTCACCCAAGGTCATCAACACCGCATGTCGCCCAAGGTCATCAACACTGCATGTCACCCAAGGTCATCAACACCACGGTCATCAACACTGCATGTCGCCCAAGGTCATCAACACCGCATGTCGCCCAAGGTCATCAACACTGCATGTCGCCCAAGGTCATCAACACCACGGTCATCAACACTGCATGTCACCCAAGGTCATCAACACCACAGTCATCAACACTGCATGTCACCCAAGGTCATCAACACCACAGTCATCAACACTGCATGTCACCCAAGGTCATCAACACCGCATGTCGCCCAAGGTCATCAACACTGCATGTCACCCAAGGTCATCAACACCACGGTCATCAACACTGCATGTCGCCCAAGGTCATCAACACTGCATGTCGCCCAAGGTCATCAACACTGCATGTCGCCCAAGGTCATCAACACTGCATGTCGCCCAAGGTCATCAACACCAAGGTCATCAACACTGCATGTCACCCAAGGTCATCAACACCACAGTCATCAACACTGCATGTCACCCAAGGTCATCAACACCGCATGTCGCCCAAGGTCATCAACACCGCATGTCGCCCAAGGTCATCAACACCGCATGTCGCCCAAGGTCATCAACACTGCATGTCACCCAAGGTCATCAACACCAGGGTCATCAACACTGCATGTCACCCAAGGTCATCAACACCACGGTCATCAACACTGCATGTCGCCCAAGGTCATCAACACCGCATGTCGCCCAAGGTCATCAACACTGCATGTCACCCAAGGTCATCAACACCAGGGTCATCAACACTGCATGTCACCCAAGGTCATCAACACCAGGGTCATCAACACTGCATGTTGCCCAAGGTCATCAACACCACGGTCATCAACACTGCATGTCGCCCAAGGTCATCAACACTGCATGTCACCCAAGGTCATCAACACTGCATGTCGCCCAAGGTCATCAACACTGCATGTCGCCCAAGGTCATCAACACTGCATGTCGCCCAAGGTCATCAACACCAGGGTCATCAACACTGCATGTCACCCAAGGTCATCAACACTGCATGTCGCCCAAGGTCATCAACACTGCATGTCGCCCAAGGTCATCAACACTGCATGTCGCCCAAGGTCATCAACACTACAGTCATCAACACTGCATGTCGCCCAAGGTCATCAACACTGCATGTCACCCAAGGTCATCAACACTGCATGTCGCCCAAGGTCATCAACACCACGGTCATCAACACTGCATGTCGCCCAAGGTCATCAACACCACGGTCATCAACACTGCATGTCACCCAAGGTCATCAACACCACGGTCATCAACACTGCATGTCACCCAAGGTCATCAACACCACGGTCATCAACACTGCATGTCGCCCAAGGTCATCAACACCACGGTCATCAACACTGCATGTCACCCAAGGTCATCAACACCACAGTCATCAACACTGCATGTCACCCAAGGTCATCAACACCACAGTCATCAACACTGCATGTCACCCAAGGTCATCAACACCGCATGTCGCCCAAGGTCATCAACACTGCATGTCACCCAAGGTCATCAACACCACGGTCATCAACACTGCATGTCGCCCAAGGTCATCAACACCGCATGTCGCCCAAGGTCATCAACACCGCATGTCGCCCAAGGTCATCGACACCAGGGTCATCAACACTGCATGTCGCCCAAGGTCATCAACACTGCATGTCGCCCAAGGTCATCAACACTGCATGTCGCCCAAGGTCATCAACACCAAGGTCATCAACACTGCATGTCACCCAAGGTCATCAACACCACGGTCATCAACACTGCATGTCACCCAAGGTCATCAACACCACGGTCATCAACACTGCATGTCGCCCAAGGTCATCAACACCACGGTCATCAACACTGCATGTCACCCAAGGTCATCAACACCACAGTCATCAACACTGCATGTCACCCAAGGTCATCAACACCACAGTCATCAACACTGCATGTCACCCAAGGTCATCAACACCGCATGTCGCCCAAGGTCATCAACACTGCATGTCACCCAAGGTCATCAACACCGCATGTCACCCAAGGTCATCAACACTGCATGTCACCCAAGGTCATCAACACCACAGTCATCAACACTGCATGTCACCCAAGGTCATCAACACCACAGTCATCAACACTGCATGTCACCCAAGGTCATCAACACCGCATGTCGCCCAAGGTCATCAACACTGCATGTCACCCAAGGTCATCAACACCGCATGTCGCCCAAGGTCATCAACACTGCATGTCACCCAAGGTCATCAACACCACGGTCATCAACACTGCATGTCGCCCAAGGTCATCAACACCGCATGTCGCCCAAGGTCATCAACACTGCATGTCGCCCAAGGTCATCAACACCGCATGTCGCCCAAGGTCATCAACACTGCATGTCGCCCAAGGTCATCAACACCACGGTCATCAACACTGCATGTCACCCAAGGTCATCAACACCACAGTCATCAACACTGCATGTCACCCAAGGTCATCAACACCACAGTCATCAACACTGCATGTCACCCAAGGTCATCAACACCGCATGTCGCCCAAGGTCATCAACACTGCATGTCACCCAAGGTCATCAACACCACGGTCATCAACACTGCATGTCGCCCAAGGTCATCAACACTGCATGTCGCCCAAGGTCATCAACACTGCATGTCGCCCAAGGTCATCAACACTGCATGTCGCCCAAGGTCATCAACACCAAGGTCATCAACACTGCATGTCACCCAAGGTCATCAACACCACAGTCATCAACACTGCATGTCACCCAAGGTCATCAACACCGCATGTCGCCCAAGGTCATCAACACCGCATGTCGCCCAAGGTCATCAACACCGCATGTCGCCCAAGGTCATCAACACTGCATGTCACCCAAGGTCATCAACACCAGGGTCATCAACACTGCATGTCACCCAAGGTCATCAACACCACGGTCATCAACACTGCATGTCGCCCAAGGTCATCAACACCGCATGTCGCCCAAGGTCATCAACACTGCATGTCACCCAAGGTCATCAACACCAGGGTCATCAACACTGCATGTCACCCAAGGTCATCAACACCAGGGTCATCAACACTGCATGTTGCCCAAGGTCATCAACACCACGGTCATCAACACTGCATGTCGCCCAAGGTCATCAACACTGCATGTCACCCAAGGTCATCAACACTGCATGTCGCCCAAGGTCATCAACACTGCATGTCGCCCAAGGTCATCAACACTGCATGTCGCCCAAGGTCATCAACACCAGGGTCATCAACACTGCATGTCACCCAAGGTCATCAACACTGCATGTCGCCCAAGGTCATCAACACTGCATGTCGCCCAAGGTCATCAACACTGCATGTCGCCCAAGGTCATCAACACCACGGTCATCAACACTGCATGTCGCCCAAGGTCATCAACACTGCATGTCACCCAAGGTCATCAACACTGCATGTCGCCCAAGGTCATCAACACCAGGGTCATCAACACTGCATGTCACCCAAGGTCATCAACACCGCATGTCGCCCAAGGTCATCAACACCACGGTCATCAACACTGCATGTCGCCCAAGGTCATCAACACTGCATGTCGCCCAAGGTCATCAACACTGCATGTCGCCCAAGGTCATCAACACTGCATGTCGCCCAAGGTCATCAACACTGCATGTCGCCCAAGGTCATCAACACTGCATGTCGCCCAGGGTCATCAACACCGCATGTCATCCAGGGTCATCAACACCGCATGTCGTCCAAAGTCATCAACACCGCATGTCGTCCAAAGTCAACAACTGTTTTGTGAGGACTACGGCCGGCTGTTGACGTCATCCATGGAGTCATTAGGAAGGACCGTGAGCCAGCGTCCCTAACGTGAGGCAGCGTCCCTAACGTGAGCCAGCGTCCCTAACGTGAGCCAGCGTCCCTAACGTGAGGCAGCGTCCCTAACGTGAGGCAGCGTCCCTAACGTTATGCAGCGTCCCTAACGTAAGGCAGCGTCCCTAACGTGAGGCAGCGTCCCTAACGTGAGCCAGCGTCCCTAACGTGAGGCAGCGTCCCTAACGTGAGGCAGCGTCCCTAACGTGAGCCAACGTCCCTAACGTGAGCCAGCGTCCCTAACGTGAGCCAGCGTCCCTAACGTGAGCCAGCGTCCCTAACGTGAGCCAGCGTCCCTAACGTGAGCCCAGCGTTCCTAACGTGAGGCAGCGTCCCTAACGTGAGCCAGCGTCCCTAACGTGAGCCCAGCGTTCCTAACGTGAGGCAGCGTCCCTAACGTGAGCCAGCGTCCCTAACGTGAGCCCAGCGTCCCTAACGTGAGCCAGCGTCCCTAACGTGAGCCAGCGTCCCTAACGTGAGCCCATCGTCCCTAACGTGAGCCAGCGTCCCTAACGTGAGCCCAGCGTCCCTAACGTGAGCCAGCGTCCCTAACGTGAGCCAGCGTCCCTAACGTGAGCCCAGCGTTCCTAACGTGAGGCAGCGTCCCTAACGTGAGCCAGCGTCCCTAACGTGAGCCCAGCGTTCCTAACGTGAGGCAGCGTCCCTAACGTGAGCCAGCGTCCCTAACGTGAGCCAGCGTCCCTAACGTGAGCCCAGCGTCCCTAACGTGAGGCAGCGTCCCTAACGTGAGCCAGCGTCCCTAACGTGAGCCCAGCGTCCCTAACGTGAGCCAGCGTCCCTAACGTGAGCCAGCGTCCCTAACGTGAGCCCAGCGTCCCTAACGTGAGCCAGCGTCCCTAACGTGAGGCAGCGTCCCTAACGTGAGCCAACGTCCCTAACGTGAGCCAGCGTCCCTAACGTGAGCCAGCGTCCCTAACGTGAGCCAGCGTCCCTAACGTGAGCCAGCGTCCCTAACGTGAGCCAGCGTCCCTAACGTGAGCCCAGCGTCCCTAACGTTCATGGAGGAGATGCCTGGACTACTATCATGCCTCGCAAAATGCCCTATCATCGCCTTGCTTTACTAATATTCGCCATTACTAATGCCATCAAGCTTACCTGTACCACCACTATTACTGATGTCATTAAGCTTACCTGTACCACCAACATTACTAATGCCATCAAGCTTACCTGTACCACCAATATTACTAATGCCATCAAGGTTACCTGTACCACCAATATTAGGAATAGTACCACAGATACCAACAGCACCACTTTTGCCAATATAAAAAAAATCCCATTGTCAACAATGTCACCACCGTTACCAATTCGACTTCAATTACCAATGCTGCCTCTCTTAACAATAGCATAACTATTACCAATATATCACCGGCATTGACAACACGTCTGCTTTTATTAGTACCTGACCGTAAGCAATACTATCACATTTACCAATATTTTCACGCGACTTACCACCATAAACAACATCCTTGTCTATAATATTTCTTTGGCACCACTTGGGGTCATCACTGGTCATCACGAACACTGGAACAGCTGTTCTGTGGACCATCAAGAAGAATTATCATTAAAATTTGAGTAAACAGATGATCTCAATGGCAATGAACAACACTGTAGTCTGTACAAATATTCAAGACCACCTAACAACAAGCAATTTAATCTCAAATATAATTATAAAACATGTTTACACTTTATCTGAATTGGCAAAAAAATCACAGACATTCATACAAAAGCCAAAAGAAGTGAAGATTTGTGTGCATATCAATTCCCCCCCCCCCCCCTCCCTCTTCTACCGGGTATGTGATTAAGTTAATTCTGTTATAGAAAAGAAGAATTGAACAAATCCCTTATTATATATAAAAAATGTTTAGTGTAAATGTTGATAATACTTTATTCGTTCACTGGAACGCTTCAAGGTTGATGACAAAGTACGTGAAGTTAGTTTGCAACCCATCCTCACATCCCATAGTACTTATGTTTACACATCCCTTTAGGTTCCAATTCGGCGAATATTCAAAGTTGGCCTATGGTAGGTTTATAGTTTCTGGATATCACCTATCACTTCTTATTGTAGTATTTTTTATGCTTTTAGGATTGTAATAATTTTGATTTGCGTACAGATGTTGCAACATCAATTTGTTCGGTGTTGCAACACCGAAATAATTGATAGATATAATGACAATACAAGATTAGACATCAGTGAAGCACTGCATATCAAGAAAGCTAGACAAGTAATCAATAACCAGCTAATACACAGTTACACTCTTCCCACCTCAAGTCCCCGGGCCAATGCAGAAGCTGGACCGAATAACCCTGTAACAGGAACAGAAGCAACCAGAAGAACATAAACTGCCAAAAAGATACATTCTTAATTTACTACTCCATTAATACCCCATTATATCAGACGCCATTACTACCCCGTGTATGTCATTCATCCATGTCACCTACCACCTCGCCATTGGCGGATATAATCAGGAGCTACATAGAATAATTTGTCATTGAGAATGTGAAGAATGTGAGAATATATATATATATATATATGTCGTACCTAGTAGCCAGAACGCACTTCTCAGCCTAATATGCAAGGCCCGATTTGCCTAATAAGCCAAGTTTTCCTGAATTAATATATTTTCTCTAATTTTTTTCTTATGAAATGATAAAGCTACCCATATCATTATGTATGAGGTCAATTTTTTTTTACTGGAGTTAAAATTAACGTAGATATATGACCGAACCTAACCAACCCTACCTAACCTAACCTAACCTATCTTTATAGGTTAGGTTAGGTTAGGTAGCCGAAAAAGTTAGGTTAGGTTAGGTAAGGTAGGTTAGGTAGTCGAAAGACAATTAATTCATGAAAACTTGGCTTATTAGGCAAATCGGGCCTTGCATAGTAGGCTGAGAAGTGCGTTCTGGCTATTAGGTACGACATATATATATATATATATATATATATATATATATATATATATATATATATATATATATATATATATATATATATATATATATATATATATATATATATATATATATATATATATATGTCGTACCTAATAGCCAGAACGCACTTCTCAGCCTACTATTCAAGGCCCGATTTGCCTAATAAGCCAAGTTTTCATGAATTAATGTTTTTTCGTCTACCTAACCTACCTAACCTAACCTAACCTAGCTTTTTTTGGCTACCTAACCTAACCTTACACATAAATATAGGTTAGGTTAGGTTAGGTAGGGTTGGTTAGGTTCGGTCATATATCTACGTTAATTTTAACTCCAATAAAAAAAAATTGACCTCATACATAGAGAAAAGGGTTGGTTTATCATTTCATGAGAAAAAAATTATAGTAAATATATTAATTCAGGAATGTATATATATATATATATATATATATATATATATATATATATATATATATATATATATATATATATATATATGTATATATATATGTATATATATATATATATATATATATATATATGTATATATATGTCGTACCTAGTAGCCAGAACGCACTTCTCGGCCTACTATGCAAGGCCCGATTTGCCTAATAAGCCAAGTTTTTCTGAATTAATATATTTTCTCTAATTTTTTTCTTATAAAATGATAAAGCTACCCATTTCATTATGTATGAGGTCAATTTTTTGTTATTTGAGTTAAAATTAACGTAGATATATGACCGAACCTAACCAACCCTACCTAACCTAGCCTAACCCATCTTTATAGGTTAGGTTAGGTCAGGTAGCCGAAAAAGTTAGGTTAGGTTAGGTTAGGTAGGTTAGGTAGTCGAAAAACAATTAATTCATGAAAACTTGGCTTCTTAGGTAAATCGGGCCTTGCATAGTAGGCAGAGAAGTGCGTTCTGGCTACTAGGTACGACATATATATATATATATATATATATATATATATATATATATATATATATATATATATATATATATATATATATATATATATATATATATATATATATATATAAATATATATATATATATATATATATATATATATATATATATATATATATATATATATATGTCGTACCTAGTGGCCAGAACGCACTTCTCAGCCTACAATGCAAGGCCAGATTTGCCTAATAAACCAAGTTTTCATGGATTAATTGTTTTTCGACTACCTAACCTACCTAACCTAACCTAACCAAACTTTTTCGGCTACCTAACCTAACCTAACCTATATAGATAGGTTAGGTTAGGTTAGGTAGGGTTGGTTAGGTTCGGTCATATATCTACGTTAATTTTAACTTCAATACAAAAAAATTGACCTCATACATAATGAAATGGGAAGCTTTATCATTTCATAAGAAAAAAATTTGAGAAAATATAATAATTCAGGAAAACTTGGCTTATTAGGCAAATCGGGCCTTGCATAGTAGGCTGAGAAGTGCGTTCTGGCTACTAGGTACGACATATATATACATATATATATATATATATATATATATATATATATATATATATATATATATATATATATATATATATATATATATTCTCACATTCTTCACATTCTCAATGACAAATTATTCTGTGTAGCTCCTGATTATATCCGCCAATGGCGAGGTGGTAGGTGACATGGATGAATGACATACACGGGGTAGTAATGGCGTCTGATATAATGGGGTATTAATGGAGTAGTAAATTAAGAATGTATCTTTTTGGAAGTTTATGTTCTTCTGGTTGCTTCTGTTCCTGTTACAGGGTTATTATTATATATATATATATTAATTATATGATAACTATTATATTATTATATATATATATATATATATATATATATATATATATATATATATATATATATATATATATATACATATATATATACATATATATATATATACATATATATATACATATATATATATATATATATATATATATATATATATATATATATATATATATATATATACATATATATATACATATATATATATATGTATATATATATATATATATATATACGGGTATAAATGCGGGTATAAAATCAACTAGTATTGTAAGATCTGTTCACTTGAGAATGAACCATGGAGGTTCGAAACGTCGTGCAAATTATACAAATAAGTGTAATACACTCTATAGTAAATCACTTCTTTTCTTCACCTTAAAAGTACGAAAATGAGTTTTGGAGAACTCCTATTTCAATTAAGCCCTGATGCTAAGAAAATAGTTAGAGGGATAGAAGCCCTAAACCAGAAAATAATAAATACAGAATATGCGGTCATATTCAATGAAACATGTTTGAAAGAAAACCTGCTGCCAGTATACACCAATATAAACCCACATGACCCAGCAGTCCGCAATACAGAGTTTACCTATAGGTATAGGCAAGAGCTCATTCGGCATCAACTAAACAAGAAGAAGGAAGCCCTCCAAACCTTTACAGAGCAGGCTGAGCATCTGTTAAACAAATGGACCCAGTACGAAATCCCTATCCAACTCAAGCAAACCATCAACAGTGAACTATTTAACCTGAAACAACAACATAAAACTCTTGTAGAAACAAAGACACTCCGTAAGTTAACATTCCTAAACGGTGGACAGCTAAAAATCCCTCGTCCTAAAGATGGCTACTTTAACCTGACTTCTTATGATCTTACCCAGGACCAACGAGACCTCTTAAATCTTGGTCTAAATTGTCAATTCTTATCTAAACCAAAGATGCATCAAAAACGCCTGGAAATCGAAATGCTTCTGGACGATATCCATAAGCTAGAAGACAACAAAAAAGTCATCACCACTGACACACTTCAAGCTGAACTACTTGCAGAAGCAGGGAAAAAACGAGGAACATATTCATCTACAATCTTAACCCCACGACTCAAAGAAGCAGCGAAACAACTAAAAAATCTGAAAGACGTAACAATAAGAAAAGCCGACAAAACAGCAGCATATGTATTGATTCCTACCCATGAATACATGAACAAAATTAGCGACATCCTAAGTGACGACTCCAAATTTCAACGAATCACGAGGAACCCCGTAGAAGACCTTAAGCGGAAAGTAAACAAAACAATTACAGCAATCAACGCAAAGAAAGGTAGTGTGCATTTCAATAAACTTCAAGGCGACTATGGCTTAGGATATGCCTACGGCAATGTTAAGACGCATAAACCAGGTAACCCACTACGCCCTATAATCAGCCAAATACCAACCCCAACTTATCACCTGGCAAAGAAACTCAATGAACTCCTAACTCCATACACTCCAAGTAAGTTTAGTCTACAATCATCAGCAGATTTCCTAGAATTGATCAAATCTACCCAGCCCGATGGAATCATCGCTTCCCTGGACGTTGAATCCCTTTTTACCAACGTCCCAGTCGACACAACCATAGGAATGATACTGGAGAGAGAATACAGAGACGAGAGCACCCCCAAATTAGACATACCTGAGCCACACTTGAAAAGTCTTCTCGAAGCATGTACAAAAGAAGCCCCTTTCATCAGTCCACAAGGAGACATGTATTTACAAATAGACGGAGTAGCAATGGGCTCCCCCTTAGGAGTTTTATTTGCTAATTTTTATATGGGAACCATCGAAGACAGGGTCTTCAGTAGCAGACAAAAACCAACTGTATACTGCCGTTATGTAGATGACATATTCGTAATAGTAAAAGACTCAGATGAACTATTTGACCTAAAAAGACACCTAGAGAGAGAGTCAGTACTCCGATTTACACATGAAAATAGTGAAAATAACAGTCTGCCATTCTTGGATGTACTAATAACAAAAACAGGAACCTCTTTAAGCACTAACGTATATACCAAGCCCACCAACATAGGATTATGCCTGAACGGTAGAAGTGAGTGCCCCCAAAGATACAAAGCCAGTGTTCTCAATGCTTATATTCGTCGAGCGCTTACCCACTGCTCTGAATGGAGCAACGTGAGTAGAGAGTTTGAAAGAGTAACTCAGGTATTGGTGAACAACGGATATAGCAACGCGGAAATAAACGCTGCTATAAGAAGACACTTGGACCGTTGGTATAATTCAGAACCTAGAACAGAAACCACAACACCCCCAATAAAATTATATTACAAATCAACCATGCACAGTGAACATATAAAAGAGGAAAGAATAATGAAAGAAATAATCCGCAAAGGAGTAAAAAGCACTACTCCTAACCAAAACATAAACCTGATAATATTCTACAAAACCAAGAAGACTTCCGAACTCCTTATCAAAAACAGCCCGAAGCCGACGGAGAACCCTCTACAGCAGTCAAGCGTTGTATACATGTACACTTGCCCCCACGAAGGATGTAACCTTCAATGTAAGTACATAGGTATGACGTCGACCAAGCTGATGAGGCGTTTGACATGCCATCTTCAATCTGGTGCCCCTAGGAATCACATGAGACAAGCCCATGACATTACTCTAATAAGAGAAATGTTGAACAAAAATACTTGCATAATAGACAAAACCCAAGATTCAAGAAGATTACAAATTCTTGAGGCAATTCACATAAGAATAGAGCGACCTACCATGAACACCCAAATCACGGAACTATTTACTCTACCCACCATGAGAGTAAGGACAAGACAAGAACATATCGATGCCAACACAGAAGACAATGTCCAACATAACAGGCCAATTACACTGGATTAATCTTTGTGTTTAAGATAGGAGATGCCTCGTATGGGCCAATAAGCCTTCTGCAGCCCCTATGTTTATCCCCTATGTTTATCCCTTGTATCCCCCCATGTTTTCACCTTCATTGTATTATCACCTGACCTAATGCGGGTATAAAATCAACTAGTATTGTAAGATCTGTTCACTTGAGAATGAACCATGGAGGTTCGAAACGTCGTGCAAATTATACAAATAAGTGTAATACACTCTATAGTAAATCACTTCTTTTCTTCACCTTAAAAGTACGAAAATGAGTTTTGGAGAACTCCTATTTCAATTAAGCCCTGATGCTAAGAAAATAGTTAGAGGGATAGAAGCCCTAAACCAGAAAATAATAAATACAGAATATGCGGTCATATTCAATGAAACATGTTTGAAAGAAAACCTGCTGCCAGTATACACCAATATATATATATATATATATATATATATATATATATATATATATATATATATATATATATATATATATATATATATATATATATATATATATATATATATATATATATATATATATATACTGTTTATATATATATATATATATATAAACAGTAAGCCCAGCGTCCCATTGTAGACAAAGAAGCCACAGCTTTGCTGGAGGCAGCAACAACCCCCAGTGATCGTGCACGCCTCACAGCTGTGCAGGCTCCCCATGCAAGGGACTTTCTTTTGGCAGTCCCTGTCTGCGACAAGCACACGTTTTGATCCGCAGGAGCTCCGTATTGCAGTTGCTCCGTCTTGCTGCCCCTATCCACACTGTTCATAGGTGTATTTGCGGCGAGGCAGATGCTGACGAATATGGATTGCATGGCCTGCACTGTGGAAAATCTGGTGGTTGGCACACTAGACACGACGAAGTCAATGACATCATTAAAAGAAGCCTTGCCTCTGCTCAGTGTCCAGAGGAGAGAGAGCCCCGCAACCTACTGAACCATGAGTCTGTTAGCTTTGCCGGCCGACCAGACGGAATCACACTGCGACCGTGGAAGGGTGGCAGACAGTTGGCATGGGACTATACTTGTGTATCCACCCTGGCAACCACATACATCAACCTCTCTGCCGGCACAGCAGGAGCCGTGGCGACACGCAGAGAAAGAGACAACTCAGCCAAGTACAGGCAATTAGATCATCGGTACAACTCGTTCCAATAGGGTCTGAGACCTTAGGCCCATGGGGAGAGAGTGCAAGAAGGTTTCTTAAGGATCTTGGTTCCAAGCTCATTGACACCACAAGAGACCCTAGAGCAGCAAGTTTTCTCTTTCAGCGCCTCAGTGTCGCGATCCAGAGAGGGAATGCCCGCTGCATCCTCGGTTCCTGCCCGGCGTCTGAGGAGTTTGAGGAAATCTACTGCCTCTAGAAAGCGAACTTTTTTTGTGTCCTCTTAATGTTAAGTTTTTGTATAAAACCAGATATGTAACTGTATAACCTTGCATAATAAAGTGTACACTATAAATAAAAGGGGGGTGGTAGGAGAAGCGAACACTCTTACGTATTCAAAGTTAAATGGCAAGTTTTTCCCCTCAATGCTCTGTGTTCTCTTCTCTGAGGCTGTGGGTCCCTATAATTGCACCCATAGGTGGTAACTATGGTTACCACCTATGGGTATGTATATATATAAACATATATATATACATATATATATATACATATATATATATATATATATATATATATATATATATATATGTCGTACCTAGTAGCCAGAACTCACTTCTCAGCCTACTATTCAAGGCCCGATTTGCCTAATAAGTCAAGTTTTCCTGAATTAATATATTTACTATAATTTTTTTCTTATGAAATGATAAAGCAACCCTTTTCTCTATGTATGAGGTCAATTTTTTTTTATTGGAGTTAAAATTAACGTAGATATATGACCGAACCTAACCAACCCTACCTAACCTAACCTAACCTATATTTATAGGTAAAGTTAGGTTAGGTAGCCAAAAAAAGCTAGGTTAGGTTAGGTTAGGTAGGTTAGGTTGACGAAAAAACATTAATTCATGAAAACTTGGCTTATTAGGCAAATCAGGCCTTGAATAGTAGGCTGAGAAGTACGTTCTGGCTATTAGGTACGACATATATATATATATATATATATATATATATATATGTCGTACCTAGTAGCCAGAACGCACTTTTCAGCCTACTATGCAAGGCCCGATTTGCCTAATAAGCCAAGTTTTCATGAATTAATTGTTTTTCGACTACCTAACCTACCTAACCTAACCTAACCTAACTTTTTCGGCTACCTAACCTAATCTAACCAATAAAGATAGGTTAGGTTAGGTTAGGTAGGGTTGGTTAGGTTCGGTCATATATCTACGTTAATTTTAACTCCAATTAAAAAAAAATGTCCTCAAACATAATGAAATGGGTAGCTTTATCATTTCATAAGAAAAAAATTAGAGAAAATATAATAATTCAGGAAAACTTGGCTTATTAGGCAAATCGGGCCTTGCATCGTAGGCTGAAAAGTGCGTTCTGGCTACTAGGTACGACATATATATATATATATATATATATATATATATATATATATATATATATATATATATATATATATATATATATATGTCGTACCTAGTAGCCAGAACTCACTTCTCAGCCTACTATTCAAGGCCCGATTTGCCTAATAAGCCAAGTTTTCCTGAATTAATATATTTACTATAATTTTTTTCTTATGAAATGATAAAGCTACCCTTTTCACTATGTATGAGGTCAATTTTTTTTTATTGGAGTTAAAATTAACGTAGATATATGACCGAACCTAACCAACCCTACCTAACCTAACCTAACCTATATATATAGGTAAGGTTAGGTTAGGTAGCCAAAAAAAGCTAGGTTAGGTTAGGTTAGGTAGGTTAGGTAGACGAAAAAACATTAATTCATGAAAACTTGGCTTATTAGGCAAATCGGGCCTTGCGTAGTAGGCTGAGAAGTGAGTTCTGGCTACTAGGTACGACATATATATATATATATATATATATATATATATATATATATATATCGTACCTAGTAGCCAGAACGCACTTCTGAGCCTACTATGCAAGGCCCGATTTGCCTAATAAGCCAAGTTTTTATGAATTAATTGTTTTTCGGCTACCTAACCTACCTAACCTAACCTAACCTAACTTTTTCGGCTACCTAACCTAACCTAACCTATAAAGATAGGTTAGGTTAGGTTAGGTAGGGTTGGTTAGGTTCGGTCATTTTTTTTTGGTAATTTTAACTCCAATAAATAAAAATTGACCTCATACATAATGAAATGGGTAGCTTTATCAATTCATAAGAAAAAAATTATTGAAAATATATTAATTCAGGAAAACTTGGCTTATTAGGCAAATCGGGCCTTGCATAGTAGTCTGAGAAGTGTGTTCTGGCTACTAGGTACGACATATATATATATATATATATATATATATATATATATATATATATATATATATATATATATATATATATATATATATATATATATATATATATATATATATATATATATATATTATTAAATATGACCGAAAAAGTAAGATTAATAATTCTAACACGAATTTTCTCGATCTTTCTTACGTTTCTTTTCACTGTTGATGGTAATTCAAAGATCAATTCTCCAAAATTCATTTTATTTCTAGTCTGATGCGACACTTGAGCGCGTTTCGTAAAACTTATTACATTTTCAAAGATTTTAGTTTACACAAACACACACAACTTTAACTGAATAGAGCTTAAACATCTTTCGAGTTTTTATACCTTCATTTGGGTGAAGTGACGTGTTGCAATAGTTTTGGATGAGGTGAAAATAAACTTTTAACACAAGACAGAACACGAAACAATGAAATACAAACAGGAATTAAAAGTAGGTAACTGCAGAAGGCCTATTTTTATTGGCCCATATTTCTTGATGCTTCTATATTGGAGCGGAGTCTTGAAGTGGGTAGAATATAGATGTGCATTAATTGGCTGTTGATTGCTGGTGTTGACTTCTTGATGTGTAGTGCCTCGCAAACGTCGAGCCGCCTGCTATCGCTGTATCTATCGATGATTTCTGTGTTGTTTGCTAAGATTTCTCTGGTGATGGTTTGGTTGTGGGAAGAGGCTATATGTTCCTTAATGGAGCCCTGTTGCTTATGCATCGTTAAACGCCTGGAAAGAGATGTTGTTGTCTTGCCTATATACTGAGTTTTTTGAGGTTTACAATCCCCAAGAGGGCATTTGAAGGCATAGACGACGTTGGTCTCTTTTAAAACGTTCTGCTTTTGTGTCTGGAGAGTTTCTTATGAGTAGGCTGGCCGTTTTTTTTTTTGGTTTTATAGTAAATTGTCAGTTGTATCTTCTGATTTTTGTCTGTAGGGATAACGTTTCTTCTGACAATATCTTTCAGGACCCTTTCCTCCGTTTTATGGGCTGTGGAAAAGAAGTTCCTGTAAAATAGTCTAATAGGGGGTATAGGTATTGTGTTAGTTGTCTCTTCAGAGGTTGCATGGCGTTTCACTTTCCTTCTTATGATGTCTTCCACGAAACCATTGGAGAAGCCGTTGTTGACTAGGACCTGCCTTACTCTACAGAGTTCTTCGTCGACTTGCTTCCATTCTGAGCTGTGGCTGAGGGCACGGTCGACATAAGCGTTAACAACACTCCTCTTGTACCTGTCCGGGCAGTCACTGTTGGCATTCAGGCACATTCCTATGTTTGTTTCCTTAGTGTCGACTGCAGTGTGGAAAACTCCGCTCCTTTCCATGACTGTTACATCTAGAAAGGGCAGCTTCCCATCCTTCTCCATCTCGTAAGTGAAACACAACACAGAATTCTGCTCAAATGCCTCCTTCAGCTCCTGCAGATGTCTGACATCAGGTACCTGTGTAAAAATGTCGTCAACATACCTGCAGTATATGGCCGGTTTCAAGTTCATGTCGACTAAGACTTTTTGCTCGATGGTACCCATGGAGAAGTTTGCAAACAAGACACCTAGGGGAGAACCCACGGCGACCCCATCTACTTGCTTATACATGTGTCCATCCGGGCTCAAGAAGGGTGCCTCTTTAGTACAAGCTTGGAGTAGTATCCTTAGACTGTTTTCTGGTATGTCAAGAAAACACACACAGCCCATAAAACGGAGGAAAGGGTCCTGAAAGATATTGTCAGTAGAAACGTTATCCTACAGACAAAAATCAGAAGATACAACTGACAATTTACCATAAAACCAAAAAAACGGCCAGCCTACTCATGAGAAACTCTCCAGACACAAAGCAGAACGTTTTAAAAGTGACCAACGTCGTCTATGCCTTCAAATGCCCTCTTGGGGATTGTAAGCCTCAAAAAACTCAGTATATAGGCAAGACAACAACATCTCTTTCCAAGCGTTTAACGATGCATAAGCAACAGGGCTCCATTAAGGAACATATAGCCTCTTCCCACAACCAAACCATCACCAGAGAAATCTTAGCAAACAACACAGAAATCATCGATAGATACAGCGATAGCAGGCGGCTCGACGTTTGCGAGGCACTACACATCAAGAAGTCAACACCAGCAATCAACAGCCAATTAATGCACAACTATATTCTACCCACTTCAAGACTCCGCTCCAATATAGAAGCATCAAGAAATATGGGCCAATAAAAATAGGCCTTCTGCAGTTACCTACTTTTAATACCAGTTTGTATTTCATTGTTTCGTGTTCTGTCTTGTGTTAAAAGTTTATTTTCACCTCATCCGAAACTATTGTAACATGTCACTTCACCCAAATGTAGGTATAAAAACTCGAAAGATGTTTAAGCTCTATGAATTTTAATGCTGAGGTCACATACTTGAGAGAGCGAACTGCGGCCCGGACGGCAATCCTCAGGTCGCTAACCTCCCTTTCTGGAGGAGCCAATCTGCAAGTCCTTCGCACATACTATGTACAGGCAGTCAGATCAGTGATCGATTATGCCGCACCTGCACTCACAAATCTATCACACCAACAGTGGAAAAAGCTTGAAGTTGCCCAAAACAATGCTATGAGAGCTGCACTGGGAGCCCCCATGTGGACCAGGCTTGAAACTCTTAGACTGGAGACGGGTTTGCCCTCTCTACAAGAAAGAATATCACAAAGGACAGCTACAATTATCAGTAAGATAATTATTTCTTCTGATCCAATCCCAGTACGGCAGGCCTTGGTGGTTGGACTAGGCCAAAACAATGGAAACTCTTGGGTTGCAAGAGCAGGAAAAGTCCTAAACAGACTACATTTAAAAAACATGATTCTTGATAGAGAGGGTGATCATCCACACCCAAATTACACTCCTTCTGCGCCTACTTTCCGCAGGCGTGGGAAGAGCCTACTTTCAAAATAGTAATAGAAAGTCTCCCAATGAAAAAGGCTGCCTATGATCCGACAATCCTAAGGCGCATAATAGAAGAGCAAATGTATAGCATAGCAGTAGCAGGAGCCACCCACATCTTCACAGATGGATCGGTGGACACAGAAAATGAGAGTGCTAGCGCTGCTCTTTGCACGACCAGCGTTCAGGCATATTGGAGACTGGGAGGACTGGTATCATCAACCCAAACTGAGCTGTTCGCCATACAACAGGCATTCGCATATGTGATTGCACAAAACACTCAAAATGCAATCATACACACAGACTCAAAAGCTGCACTTCAAATACTAGGACAAAAACAGTGGAAAGATAATGTGGAAATAATTACCACCATTTTGTATCAAGGAGCAGTCGCTAAAGGCAAAGGCCTCAACATAACTTTAAACTGGATCCCATCCCATATTGGAATCCCATTAAATGAAAAAGCTGATGAAATTGCTAAATTGGCAACTCGTCATCCAGTGATACATAAAACAATTCAACCCAGCCTAGAGAACATAAAAAACATCATCACCAAAAAACTCTCACATCTCAACAAAGCCTACCTACACCAGAGAATAGCTGAAGGTTCGCCATCTGCAACATGGTATCTTCAGGCAACCAAATTAGAAAGGTTAAATATCCCAAAAGGAATCCACAGGGAAATAGCAGTTAGGCTATATAGACTACGTTTAGGTTACAGATGCAACTGGGAGATTGGTGAACCCCGACAGAGAGAGTGCATCTTCTGCCAAACTGTCACAGAAAAGCCATTACTTCACTATCTTCTGGAATGTGAAGCAACCAATGACCTTAGAAGAGCTTTAAGAGTTCCTGAATCATGCAGTGGCCACCCTGAAGCCATCAACACAGCCACTCTCCTGGTCAACAAAGGTGTCCAGCAGCTGGACACCCTCATAAAGACTGTGAAGCAGTATCCTCCCCCACGATAACAGCTTGATGGTTAAATGCAACCTCAGAACACTGGGGAAAAAAAAAAAAAAAAAATTAATAATTACGGGAGACATCTCCCGTCACGCAGGGTGCAGTTGCACCTCCACAAATCTCCAGTATCAGCTCTTGATACTGGTAATGGCTCAAAAGGGCCACCACTTACGGGCTATTCATGCCCGTGCCACCTTTTGGGTGGCTTAATCTTTATCATCATCATCATTAAGCTCTATTCAGTTAAAGTTGTGTGTGTTTGTGTAAACTAAAGTCTTTGAAAATGTAATAAGTTTTACGAAACGCGCTCAAGTGTCGCGTCAGACTAGAAATAAAAATGAATTTTGGAGAATTGATCTTTGAATTACCATCAACAGTGAAAAGAAACGTAAGAAAGATCGAGAAAATTCGTGTTAGAATTTTTAATCTTACTTTTTTGGTCATATTTAATAATATATGTCTACAGGAAAGACTGCTACCAAAATATACTAATATATATATATATATATATATATATATATATATATATATATATATATATATATATATATATATATATATATATATATATATATATATGTATATATATATATATATATATATATATATATATATATATATATATATATATATATATGTATATATATATATACATACATATATATATATATATATATATATGTATGTATATATTAGTATATTTTGGTAGCAGTCTTTCCTGTAGACATATATTATTAAATATGACCGAAAAAGTAAGATTAATAATTCTAACACGAATTTTCTCAATCTTTCGTACATTACGCTTCACTGTTGGAGGTAAATCAAAAATCACTTCTCCAAAATTCATTTTTATTTCTAGTCTGACGCGACACGGGCGCGTTTCGTAAAACTTATTACATTTTCAAAGACTTCACAAATACACAACTGATTAGAACTTACGTATCTCTGCTATTATATCTACATTTGAGTGAGGTGGGAGGGATGACGTGGCATATAGTGATGTGGCATTAACACAAGACAGAACATGTATAAGCAAGTAGATGGGGTCGCCATGGGTTCTCCCCTAGGTGTCCTGTTTGCAAACTTCTACATGGGTACCATCGAGCAAAAAGTCTTAGTCGACATGAACTTGAAACCGGCCATATACTGCAGGTATGTTGACGACATTTTTACACAGGTACCTGATGTCAGACATCTGCAGGAGCTGAAGGAGGCATTTGAGCAGAGTTCCGTGCTGCGTTTCACTTACGAGACGGAAAAGGATGGGAAGCTGCCTTTTCTAGATGTAACAGTCATGGAAAAGGGCGGAGGTTTCCACACTGCAGTCTACACTAAGGAAACAAACAGAGGAATGTGCCTAAATGCCAACAGCGACTGCCCTGACAGGTACAAGAGGAGTGTTGTTAACGCATACGTCGACCGTGCTCTCAGCCACAGCTCAGAATGGAAGCAAGTCGACGAAGAACTCTGTAGGGTAAGGCAGGTTCTAGTCAATAACTGCTTCTCCAATGGTTTCATCGAAGACATCATAAGAAGGAAAGTGAAAAGCCATGCAACCTCTGAAGAGACAACTAACACAACACCTATACCCCCTATTAGACTATTTTACAGGAACTTCTTTTCCACAGCTCATAAAACGGAGGAAAGGGTCCTGAAAGATATTGTTAATAAGAACGTTATCCCTACAGACAAAAATCAGAGGATACAACTGACGATTTACTATAAAACCAGAAAAACGGCCAGCCTACTCATGAGAAACTCTCCAGACACAAAACAGAACGCTTTAAAAGAGACTAACGTCGTCTATGCCTTCAAATGCCCACTTGGGGACTGTAAGCTCCAAAAAACCCAGTATATAGGCAAGACAACAACATCTCTTTCTAGGCGTTTAACGATGCATAAGCAACAGGGCTCCATTAAGGAACATATAATCTCTTCCCATAACCAAACCATCGCCAGAGAAATCCTAGTAAACAACACAGAAATCATCGATAGATACAGCGATAGCAGGCGGCTTGACGTTTGCGAGGCACTACACATCAAGAAGTCAACACCAGCAATCAACAGCCAATTATTGCACAACTATATTCTACCCACCTCAAGACTCTGCTCCAATATAGAAGCATCAAGAAATATGGACCAATAGGCTTTCTACAAACACTTCTATTCAATACCCATTGTTTCTGTTCTGTCTTGTGTTGATACTTTTAATACCCTATTAATATCCCCTCATGTTCTGTCTTGTGTTAATGCCACATCACTATATGCCCCGTCATCCCTCCCACCTCACTCAAATGTAGATATAATAGCAGAGATACGTAAGTTCTAATCAGTTGTGTATTTGTGAAGTCTTTGAAAATGTAATAAGTTTTACGAAACGCGCCCGTGTCGCGTCAGACTAGAAATAAAAATGAATTTTGGAGAAGTGATTTTTGATTTACCTCCAACAGTGAAGCGTAATGTACGAAAGATTGAGAAAATTCGTGTTAGAATTATTAATCTTACTTTTTCGGTCCATATTTAATAATGTATGTATATATATATATATATATATATATATATATATATATATATATTATATATATATATATATATATATATATATATATATATATTAGTATATTTTGGTAGCAGTCTTTCCTGTAGACATATATTATTAAATATGACCGAAAAAGTAAGATTAATAATTCTAACACGAATTTTCTCAATCTTTCGTACATTTCGTTTCACTGTTGGAGGTAAATCAAAATCAATTCTCCAAAATTCATTTTTTATTTCTAATCTAACGCGACACGAGCGCGTTTCGTAAAACTTATTACATTTTCAAAGACTTTAGTTCACAAATACACAACTGAATAGAACTTATGCATCTCCGATTTTATATCTACATTTGAGTGAGGTGGAAGGGGTGATGTGGCATTAACACAAGACAGAACAAGATGTGGTATTAATAGGGTATTAATTTCATCAACACAAGACAGAACAAGAGTATTAATAGGGTATTAATTTCATCAACACAAGACAGAACACGAAATAATGGATATTGAATAGAAGAGTTTGTAGAAAAGCCTATTGGTCCATATTTCTTGATGCTTCTATATTGGAGCGGAGAGTCTTGAGGTGGGTAGAATATAGTTGTGCAATAATTGGCTGTTGATTGCTGGTGTTGACTTCTTGATGTGTAGTGCCTCGCAAACGTCAAGCCGCCTTGCTATCGCTGTATCTATCGATGATTTCTGTGTTGTTTTACTAGGATTTCTCTGGCGATGGTTTGGTTGTGGGAAGAGATTATATGTTCCTTAATGGAGCCCCTGTTGCTATGGAGCCGCTCCAATATAGAAGCATCAAGAAATATGGACCAAAAGGCTTTCTACAAACTCTTCTATTCAATATCCATTGTTTCGTGTTCTGTCTTGTGTTGATGAAATTAATACCCTATTAATACTCTTGTTCTGTCTTGTGTTGATGAAATTAATAACCTATTAATACCACATCTTGTTCTGTCTTGTGTTAATGCCACATCACCCCTTCCACCTCACTCAAATGTAGATATAAAATCGGAGATGCGTAAGTTCTATTCAGTTGTGTATTTGTGAACTAAAGTCTTTGAAAATGTAATAAGTTTTACGAAACGCGCTCGTGTCGCGTCAGACTAGAAATAAAAATGAATTTTGGAGAATTGATTTTTGATTTACCTCCAACAGTGAAACGAAATGTACGAAAGATTGAGAAAATTCGTGTTAGAATTATTAATCTTACTTTTTCGGTCATATTTAATAATATATGTTCTACAGGAAAGACTGCTACCAAAATATACTAATATTAAAGTGCACGACCCAGCAACAAGGAATCAAGCCTTCACGATAAAATATCGCCAGGATCTGATTCGTGATCAGATATACAAGGCAGAGAATGAAATCAAAGACAACAAAACGCAACTACTTCATGCTACAAACGAGTGGAGAAATAGCAACATCGACGATAGTATTCGTACCCGCATTGAACAACACCTCGACATCCTCACAGACCAACATCACCTCAGCACTGAAACAAGGATTATCAAGAAACTAACAACATTATATGGAGGACCTATGGCAATTCCACGACCAAGAGATGGCTTCCTGAACCTTGCAGGAATTAACCTCACTGAGGACCAAGTCACTCTCCTAAATCTGGGCATAAACTGTCATGTTATGTCCAGACCGAGTGAGATGGCCCGGAAAGTAGAGTTGGAAATTCTGTTGGACGACATATTCGACCTCGAGACACAAAAGAAGGTCACTACCAAAGATACCTTACAAGCAGAACTTATTGCAGAAGGAGGAAAGAATCGAGGCAACTACAGAAGCACCATACTGTCCCCCGAGCTTAAAGCGGCAGCTAAAAGCCTTCGTGAGAACAAGGAGATAGTTGTCAGGAGAGGTGACAAGTCGCCAATATATGTCATTCTTAAAAAAGACGAATATCTGGCGAAAATGAACATCATACTCTCTGACCAAACTAAGTTCCAAAGGGTAACGAAGGACACTACAGCCCGAATTAAAAGCAAAGGTCAACAAACTGATCGAAACTGTGAACGCCAAGAAATCCGGACTCCACCTGCCAAAGATCATTGGGGAATATAAACCTGGATATGCGTATGGAATGTAAAGACGCACAAGCCTGGAAACCCACTTCGGCCAATCATTAGCCAGATACCCACACCCACGTACAGACTGGCGAAGCGACTCAACGGCCTGCTGGACTCCTTGTGTTCCTTGCGCCTTCAGCCTGAAGTCTCCAAAGAAATTTGTTGACTTACTGCGGGGCACACGGGCCACAGGGATAAGAGCCTCGTTGGACGTAGAAATCGCTGGTTACCAACGTACCTGTGGACGAGACAATCGGAATGATAGCCGACAGAGTGTTATCGTGATCCAGCCTGTACTCCTCTTGACATACCAGAAAATATTCTGAGGAAACTACTCCAAGCTTGTACTAAAGAGGCACCCTTCTTAAGCCCGGATGGGAACATGTATAAGCAAGTAGATGGGGTCGCCATGGGTTCTCCCCTAGGTGTCCTGTTTGCAAACTTCTACATGGGTACCATCGAGCAAAAAGTCTTAGTCGACATGAACTTGAAACTGGCCATATACTGCAGGTATGTTGACGACATTTTTACACAGGTACCTGATGTCAGACATCTGCAGGAGCTGAAGGAGGCATTTGAGCAGAGTTCCATGCTGCGTTTCACTTACGAGATGGAAAAGGATGGGAAGCTGCCCTTCTAGATGTAACAGTCATGGAAAAGGGCGGAGGTTTCCACACTGCAGTCTACACTAAGGAAACAAACATAGGAATGTGCCTAAATGCCAACAGCGACTGCCCAGACAGGTACAAGAGGAGTGTTGTTAACGCATATGTCGACCGTGCTCTCAGCCACAGCTCAGAATGGAAGCAAGTCGACGAAGAACTCTGTAGGGTAAGGCAGGTCCTAGTCAATAACGGCTTCTCCAATGGTTTCGTCGAAGACATCATAAGAAGGAAAGTGAAAAGCCATGCAACCTCTGA
>NC_091156.1:27858838-27861338 GCF_040958095.1 Procambarus clarkii | reverse complement strand
CTCTGTTGGTAATCTTGGGCATGGTATTTTATTAAATCACCTCATTCTTTGGGAAAACGTGAGGAACACAAATGCGAACCAGCGTGAACGGTCTCGAGGCATATATGCAATTGAAAACTCACACCCCAGAAGTGACTCAAACCCATACTGCCAGAAGCACTCTGCAACTGATGTACAGGATCCCTTAACCACTCGACCATCACGACCGGACAAAAGAGGATGGTAGGCGAGGCTAATTCCCCATCCTCCTGCTGGCACTCTGATGGGTTTGCTCTCTATGGCAATGAACAGCACTGTAGAATGTATTTAAATGTAAATTATTTAACCTTAAAAACATCAAAAGTTCTGAAATAAGAAGTGATAAATGATAGCCAGTAACTGTAAATCCATTTGCCTTTAACTATGGTAAATTTTTTCCATAGGTAAACTTTGAATATTCGCAGTATAGGAACTTTAAGGATGTGTAGACATAGGTACTATGGGATGTGTAGACATAGGTACTATGGGATGTGTAGACATAGGTACTATGGGATGTGTAGTCATAGGTACTATGGGATGTGTAGTCATTGGTACTATGGGATGTGTAGTCATAGGTACTATGGGATGTGTAGTCATAGGTACTATGGGATGTGTAGTCATAGGTACTATGGGATGTGTAGTCATAGGTACTATGGGATGTGTATTCATAGGTACTATGGGATGTGTAGTCATAGGTACTATGGGATGTGTAGTCATAGGTACTATGGGATGTGTAGATATAGGTACTATGGGATGTGTAGATATAGGTACTCTGGGATATGTAGATATAGGTACTATGGGATGTGTAGTCACAGGTACTATGGGATGTGAAGACATAGGTACTATGGGATGTGAAGACATAGGTACTATGTGATGTGTAGTCATAGGCACTATGGGATGTGAAGACATAGGTACTATGATATGTGAAGACATAGGTACTATGGGATGTGAAGACATAGGTACTATGGGATGTGTAGACATAGGTACTATGGGATGTGTAGTCATAGGTTCTATGGGATGTGAAGACATAGGTACTATGATATGTTAAGACATAGATACTATGGGATGTGAAGACATAGGTACTATGGGATGTGAAGACATAGGTACTATGGGATGTGTAGTCATAGGTACTATGGGATGTGAAGACATAGGTACTATGGGATGTGAAGACATAGGTACTATGGGATGTGTAGACATGGGTACTATGGGATGTGTAGTCATAGGTACTATGGGATGTGAAGACATAGGTACTATGGGATGTGAAGACATAGGTACTATGGGATGTGTAGACATGGGTACTATGGGATGTGTAGTCATAGGTACTATGGGATGTGAAGACATAGGTACTATGATATGTTAAGACATAGGTACTATGGGATGTGTAGACATAGGTACTATGGGATGTGTAGGCATAGGTACTATGGGATGTGAAGACATAGGTACTATGGGATGTGTAGTCATAGGTACTATGGGATGTGAAGGCATAGGTACTATGGGATGTGTAGTCATAGGTACTATGGGATGTGTAGTCATAGGTATTATGGGATGTGAAGGCATAGGTACTATGGGATGTGAAGACATAGGTACTATGGGATGTGTAGTCATTGGTACTATGGGATGTGAAGACATAGGTACTATGGGATGTGAAGACATAGGTACTATGGGATGTGTAGTCATAGGTACTATGGGATGTGAAGGCATAGGTACTATGGGATGTGTAGTCATAGGTACTATGGGATGTGAAGACATAGGTACTATGGGATGTGAAGACATAGGTACTATGGGATGTGTAGACATAGGTACTATGGGATGTGAAGACATAGGTACTATGGGATGTGTAGTCATAGGTACTATGGGATGTGAAGACATAGGTACTATGGGATGTGAAGACATAGGTACTATGGGATGTGAAGACATAGGTACTATGGGATGTGAAGACATAGGTACTATGGGATGTATAGACATAGGTGCTATGGGATGTGTAGTCATAGGTACTATGGGATGTGAAGACATAGGTACTATGATATGTTAAGACATAGGTACTATGGGATGTGTAGACATAGGTACTATGGGATGTGTAGACATAGGTACTATGGGAGGTGAAGGCATAGGTACTATGGGATGTGAAGACATAGGTACTATGGGATGTGAAGACATTGGTACTATGGGATGTGAAGACATAGGTACTATGGGATGTGTAGACATGGGTACTATGAGATGTGTAGTCATAAGGACTATGGGATGTGAAGACATAGGTACTATGGGATGTGAAGACATAGGTACTATGGGATGTGAAGACATAGGTACTATGGGATGTATAGACATAGGTGCTATGGGATGTGTAGTCATAGGTACTATGGGATGTGAAGACATAGGTACTATGATATGTTAAGACATAGGTACTATGGGATGTGTAGACATAGGTACTATGGGATGTGTAGACATAGGTACTATGGAGGTGAAGGCATAGGTACTATGGATG